>NC_047147.1:9945094-10075094 GCF_009829125.3 Periophthalmus magnuspinnatus | reverse complement strand
AGAAAACTGGATCCATATAATTAGAATAGTAGTATCAGCTCTGACAAAGAGAATGATAGTTATCTTTTGAGATGGCCCTCAAATCAAACAAATTGCAAACTTCTTCAAACTTGCAATGCTGTGCACAAGAAAATTAATACATGATTATGTGACAATTTTTGTTGTTGTTTTCTGTTTGCATTCAGCACATATTACAACTTTAATACATTATAAACAAAAAATGTGTTGTATTTCATGCACAGACATCTGAACATTTTACTTATAGAAATCCTTACGTGAACAACTTTTCTTGTCAGGATTCAACACATATCCCATATGACATTTACATTTGTATGAATGATTGGTGCTTACACAGATGTGCTGACATTCATGTCCATGAGCACATGGATGAAAACCTGAAGAAACACACAGCCAATTTACACAAAAATGTCATGAAAAAATTAAAATGAGTTTAATGGCTTGTCCTTTGATAGTGCACTACTCATGTATCTTACGTGAGCATGTTTTCTGGTCTGCATTCAATACATATCCCCCTCGACATTTACAACTGTAAGAGGTGCCATTGATGACACAAATATGGCTGCAGTTATGGCCTTGACTACAGGTATCTGCAACTGAGAAGACAGCTCAAATATACAAATACAATGTATGTTCTTTCATAATAAAGACATTAGCTTAGCCCTTCTTTTAAAAGACAATAGCAGAAGAGCAGATTCTTACGAGAGCATGTTTTCTGGTCTGAGTTTAGGACATAGCCACTTCTACACTTGCAAATGTAAGACATATCATTATTTGCACAGATATGTTGGCAGTCATGCCCTTGACTACATGCATCTGCATCTGAAATAGATATTACAACACAATTGCAAAAGAACCAACTCCAGTAATGCCCTCAGGTGAAAAACACAATTCACAAATTATGATACCTAAGGCTTTATGAGAGCAGGTTTTCTGATCTGCATTTAACACATATCCACTTTGACACTTGCAGATGTACGAGGTGTTACTGCTTACACAAATGTGTTGGCATTTGTGTCCAAGGTCGCAAAGACTGGAACCTGCAAATAAACAATAACTGAAATACAAGAACAAATGTGTAGAGACACCGAGAAACTTTGTATTTGATAAATGGTGTGTGCTTCAGATCCAAATTGTCCTTAGGTACATATAGGGACTGGGTCCATAATTTCTTGTCATTTTCAACATGTATCTCATAACATTATACCAAAGAATCAGAAATCAAGGGGACCAATTTACCATTCTGTGCCAAGAAACCAAGAAAAAACATGATGTTCTTACTTGAGCATGTTTTTCCATCTGGATTTAAATCAAATCCTTCTTGACACTGGCAAACATATGAATCATCTGTTTCGATACAAATGTGCTGGCAGTGCCCAGAGTCACATCTATTCAATCCTGCAAAATTCAGGTACATTTAAGATAATGCATCAGCAATTACTAAAATATGTTTTTCCTTTATACTACTTTATCAACTATTGACAGATGAATGTTTATGCAAATAAATAACATTCTGGTCTGCATTTAACACAAATCTTTCTTGACACTGGTAGTGGTATGAATGATCTGTGCTGACACAAATCTGATCACATCCATGGCCCAGAGTGCACATATCCAGACCTAAAAGACAGTTATAAATACACATTCTGTAGTTTGTCTATTTTGCCCAGTGCAACAATGGAGAATTGCACATAAAAGCAGCCTCCTACCGTCCAGGCTAGAATTGAATAAGTGTCTGTCCCCTTTTGAGAATATTTCTGTTAAATGGCCTGTTTTTATGTTTGTTTGTTTGTTGTTGGGTTTTTTTACTGAATTTTTTAAAGAAAAAATATTAAAGATGAAAAATTCTTACGTGAGCATGTTTTCTTGTCCAAGTTCAGGACAAAGCCAGTACGACACTTGCAGGTGAAAGAGCTGCCGTTGTTTACACAAACATGTTGACAGTCATGACCCCGGCCACACGCATCCAAACCTAAAACACATACTCTCACATTTGATTGACTTAGGGTAAGTTAAATAAAAAATAAAACCAACATTTGATACAAATACAATTGGGTATGTTAGTTTGGAAATCATACTTAAAGGAGCATGCAAATTAGCTTGCATAGTATGCAGCATATATTAGTGGTTAATAACAGATTAAACACAAAGATGACTCTAGTTTTCCAATCAATGTTTTCATTTGAATCTCCAGGCACCACAAAAGGAAAAAAGATCAGGGCCCCATGACAGGAAAGAAATTACAAATATATATAATCAATGTTATACAATAGTGTATAACTATAGCTAGTAAGATTTTAATCCATTTATGTACATGTATATGTGTAAAACTTATTACGGTACTTACCAATACTGGGGGAAACAGGCCTATTAAACCTATTTATAGACTGTATTAATTTCTGACTTGTATATGAAGCTAATTGGCCTCATGCCCAACCTTTTCTTAAACATGTATGTTTACATTTATTTTAAGGGACTACTGTTCTATATTAAAATCTATATTTAAAGCATATAGTGCAAGATGTAGCTCAAAAAGCATTGCACTTTCTGTGACCACAAAGGCAGCATCATGTTTGGTACCACCATTTTAATCTGTCTACAGAGTTGAATTTGCTCAGGCAGATCAACCTTATTATTACACTACTATTCATGGTTAGTAGGACCATCTACTTTAAAATGGCACGTCGTTCTATGGTGCTGCCCCAATGTACACAGATGAAACATAAATATGAAATGTGACATACCCGTTTTTCTTTTATCGCCTTTTTCTTTATTTTTTCCTTTCCCTTCCTTCCTGTTTTCAAGACCTAGGCCAAACTCATCCGTCCCACCAATTATGGGGACATCCGCACTCCCCTCATCATCCTTACCACACAGAGTTTCCCTAAATTTGGATGTGAGCTTCTCTATGACCCCATATGTCTCCGCATAGAACACATGGTCATCCAGAGGAGGACTGGCCATGAGCCTCAGAGACATCAGGTCAGCTCGTCCCACTCCAACGGCGTAGATCTCTATCCCCGACGCCCGAGCCGCTTCAGACACCTCCTGCACGTTGTCCTGGGGATGTCCATCCGTCACGATGATGGCCACTTTGGCAATGTCTTTGGAAGTCATTCGCGCTCCAGCTTCTGTGGTGAATACTTGCTCCATTGTCATCTTAATGGCCTGGCCTGTCATGGTGCCTGAGGCCAGGGGATCCACTCTGGAGAGAGCTTTTTTGAGGGCAGTCTTGTCAGAATATGTTTTCAAGAGGAACTCGATCTTGACCGTGCTGGCATAGTTGACCAGACCGACTCTAGTGCTGGCTAAGCCGATATCCAAACTGTCCACCATGTCCTGGAGGAACTCTTTGGCTTTCTCAAACTCAGAAGGACGCACACTGCGGGAGCTGTCAATAATAAAGACCAAGTCGATAGGGCGATTTCGACAGTTTGATGTTACTGTAAAAATGATGGAAAAAGAAAATTAATTCAAGACAAAATAAATGAATTAAAATTCCATGGATGTGGTCACTGTTCTGGCAGCTGATTGACTGGCACACTGACTTTTTAAATCTATAATGTTTTGTATTGTATGCATGACTTTGAACATATTTTTGGGGATTTCAAACAGTTAAAAGTGCAGCTTGTGTAAATGACATAAGTCAAAGACTGTTAAATTGTGTGACTTGTGCTGTTTCTTTTCCCCTACCTATTAAGACCGTGCATGGAGCAAGCCAAGGACCTCTGAAATGCTACTGAGAGTTTCTGCACTAATTAAAGGCTAAAAGCCTTCCAGTGCAAATACTTCAAGGTTTCATCTCATCACCAAACCAAACATCAAAAAAGTGAGAGTTGTGTCTCTCCAGAGTTCACCTGGCTCCCTCTGGACACTGACTATGATGCCCGGACTGTTCCAATGGCTGTTATTCTTCTCAAACTGCCCTGACACAGAGTCTTCGGACTGGATCAGTTCTCCTGCTATGCTGTACTGAGACGTTTTGATGTTTTTCAGATGTATTGTGTTTTAACTGTTCAATGTGCTTAAATAGCCCCTCAGGATCAAAAGCCTAAACCTATTTGATCGAATGATCAGTAGCACTATGTTACACTGGATATGCACAATTAATAGATGCGAGGTAGACTACATTGTGAGTATTATAGCCCATGTGTAGACTACTGTGTATTTCTCTATAACCAACTTGAGACGCTTGTTTACATTTTTGTATTCATACCTTTGAGGCTAATTTTAATGAGATGGAGGATGGAACACACGAGCTTAACACTAAACACTTCTTTTTGTAGGCCTAATTGGACGGTTTTAACCAAAGAAGTTTAACAAGACAACAGGCATGAATCTCACCTTCATTGGCGCTTCTATCCAGTGTCGCGCGGTTACTGGTCCCTGGACGCGCAGTCTGCTGTTGCGTGCGTCTATTCGTGCGCTCCTCCAGATGAACCGGTTGAAAAGTATCAGGAGGTTCTGCAGTTTGGGCTTCGACGCGCTCACGTCTGTTAGAGGGACTGGGCTTGATTGTGTGGATTTGCCGCTGGCGTGGGCCTCTCTGTGCAGCAGCACCGAGGACGTGCAGCGCCAGAATGCAACAGAAAAACTTCAGCTGCAAAGCCATGGCGAGTTTGAAGACTTTATCGCGGCGTCTGAATTGATGTCCACTACAAAAGTTGGGTTTACCTTTTTATACAGTATGTACAGTGCAGTATGACGGGCTTAACTGCCCACGAGGAGATGGTCCAATCCTAGTGTTCAGCTGCAAGTGCCAAGAGGAGGGGATTCTTTTTCCCTCTATTAAACCTCTGCCATACACTATAATGGCCCAGGTTTCACCAATTAGATAAAAATGACCCAAACTGTAAAAGGCTAGACATATTATTACTATTGATTTAGTAGGTTGCTGTCGCCCATTAGTTTATGTAAATCTTTGCTACGAAGTGCGAGATTTGGTTATAGCCCATCTTCAATGCAAATAAACCTCCTACAACCCTAATACAGTTACCTGTATTTGGGCTTGTAACTTTTGGACGAGAAGTCTGTGTAGACAGTGACACCATGTCCTGCTTTAGCTCCTTGTTGTGTTTCTATATCTGCATTACAGGAGTGCATAATGTTTTGCACTACTCATCTGATGGAGATGTCATCATTGGAGGCCTTTTCCAAATTCACACAAACACCAACAGGACGGCTGAAGTCACTACAATGGATTGGTTAAGTCCAGTTTCATGCGAAAGGTATGTGCATTGTGATATAGGCCTATATATTGATGGTTAGAATTTGTTTTTAGGCTTTGTTTTTTTGTAGCTTCAGTATGAATTCCTTCTTGCAATCCCAAGTGATGATTTTTGCCATTGAAGAGATAAACCAGCACAGACTTATCCCTAACCTTACTTTGGGATATGACATCCATGACACATGTGGAGATGTAAGCTTTGCCCTCGCAGCCACGCTGCAGATGCTCTGGGCTGCCCCGTCACACCCTGAAAGCAGTTTTAAGCCTAAAACCAAAGTGCTCATTGGACCGACGACCTCAGAAGAAGCCACAGCCGTGGCCCGAGTGGCTGCTATGGCTTCATTTCCTCAGGTTTGTTTCATGTGTAGCTTTAAACCATCAAAATAAAAAAGAAACAACACTGTAACACTAACTTGAACTTTTTTTATTTTACAGATTAGTTATTCTGCAACCAGTGAGCTCCTGAGCAGGAAGAGCAAGTTCCCCACTTTTATGCGAACCATATCTAGTGATGAATATCAAACCAAAGCTATTGCAGAGCTGGTCAGTCAGTTTAAATGGGTGTCAGTGGCCATTGTGGGAAGTGATGATGAGTATGGGAGATATGGCAGTGACCGTCTCTATAATGTTTTCACCACGAAGAAGCTTTGCATTGAATTTCATAAAATACTTCCTGGGGATTTTTCTGAAAGCAATAATGCTAACACACTTTTAGAGTTATTACAATTGATTAGGACATCCACAGCAGAAGCCATAATACTGTTCACTCTGGAGAGCAATGTAAAAATCATTTTGAAAGAAGCAATGAAACAAAACCTCAGAAGAACATGGATTGCAAGTGACACATGGTCCACGTCCATTGAGCTCTCAGAGTTGGTTGGCATTGGGGATGTTTTTGGATTCATTTCTAAAAGGAGTGAGGTCTTAGGATTTAAGGAATATATCATAAATAAGACAATAGAGTATAATGACACATTAAAGACTTGTAATGTCCCATGTCCAGACCAGCAGTGCTTGGTACATTACATTGATACAGATTTTGCGTACAATGTCTACCTAGCTGTACAAGTAATAGCAGAAAGTCTGAGGCAATTACTTAAATGTTCTGATCAACAGTGCAAGCGGACAACCCCCTTTACATCTTCAGAGGTGGATTTTTGAATATAATCATTTACATGACTAATTCTATATTTATTTTTTAAAACTAAATTATTGTGCTTGTTTGCAGCTGTTCCAGGCAATGAGAAAAGTTAACTTCACTGTAAACAAAACAAGTATATCCTTTAATAAAAATGGAGATCCCAAATTGGGGTATGATATTTTGTACTGGAACATTTCTGGAGAAATTGAAACTGTCGGCGAGTACTGGCCTAATGGACATATCACCATTTCAGACCATCTTGTTGAACAAAAAAGCAATGCACAGGTGAGTGTGATTCTGTAAAATTATTTAAAGCATAACTGGAGACTTTGAATTGAGACACACTTTGGTTTTAAAGGTGTCTGTTTTCAACTGTTACAAAATATGTGATCCTGGATATGAGTTACAAAAGTTTAAAGGAACTTGCTGTGGACATTGTCAGAAATGCAATGCCAGTTTCTACTCTCCTCAAAAAGGTCAGTGAATATATCACCTGAGTGCAATAAATTACAATAAAAGGATATACTACAACATTTTAACATCCTTCTTGTGCCTAAACTTGAATACAGAGTAGGCCACAATTTAAATTCACTGCTAATTAGGTTATTCTGTATTCCAAACCGCTACTTCCACATTTTATGGTGTGGAGTTTAAAGTGGACATAATTGAATATTTTATATTTCAAGATTAGTCTTCTAATATTATAAATCCACACAAATTAAATGCATTTCTTAATTATTATTATTTTTAG
Organism: Periophthalmus magnuspinnatus; assembly: GCF_009829125.3. Taxonomy (NCBI): domain Eukaryota; kingdom Metazoa; phylum Chordata; class Actinopteri; order Gobiiformes; family Gobiidae; genus Periophthalmus; species Periophthalmus magnuspinnatus. Next base: position 10,067,957 of record NC_047147.1, on the reverse strand, counting down.
GAGACCCATGTATCCCTTGTGGTGAAGACCAGTATTCCTCTCCTCAAAGAGACACATGTTTGAATAAAACAGTAAAGTACCTGCAGTGGACAGATCCCGTCAGTGTCATTCTGTCTGTTCTGGACATAATTGGCCTTGTTATAACTCTCACTTTTGGTGTATTATTTGCTATTCATTTTAACACTCCCATTGTTAAATCCATTGGTGGTTACTTGTGTGGCCTGGAGATTTTGTCCTTGTTGTTTTGTTTTAGCATTGGCTTTGCCTTCCCTGGTTTTCCCAATCCTATAACGTGCATGGTGGGCCTTCCTATATTTTGCATTGCCTTTTCCCTTTGTATCTCTTGTATATTGGCCAACTCACTTCAAATATTAGTGGGTTTCAACTTTAACCAAAGGGTGGCTTTTTGGCTAAAGAAATTGAACCGGCCACTGGCCGTGGTGGCTCTTGCCTCAGGTATCCAGCTGATTGTTTGTGTTGCCTGGATGTGCATCAACCCCCCTATACCGACTGTATTCAAATTCAATTTTCATAACGTTAAAGTCTGTGAAATGGACTCGCTGTATTTCTTTGCAGCCACGTTTGCTTATTTGGTTTGTCTTGGACTTGTCTCCTTTTTTTTTGCGCATAAAGGAAGGCAACTCCCAGATTTGTATAAAAATGCAAGCTCAGTTGCCATTAGTATGTTGCTGTTCTTACTTATCTGGGTTATCTCACTGCCAGTTTATTTTAGTATGGTTGGTTTTTACAAACATGCAGTTGAAGGAACAACTATAGTCATAACCAGCTTCAGCATCTTATTTGGTCACTTAGCTCCTAAGTGTTATATTATAGTGTTCAAAAAAGAGCTCAATAATGAAAATGCCATTCTAGAGTACATCAGGAAGCATTATGAGCAGAATGGCATCCCCGTTGTGAGATCTGAACAGACCTTTTAACACAATGTAACTGGACCTGTGCAATTGCACTATGGTTGTTTATCCTTCATATGGGATTATATACTGTATATATACACATACTGAAAACATTCAGTTATGTTTATATATAAACACACACACACACATTTTGTTTCTTAAGTAGGTAAAACAAATTAAACTGGCAATATATATTTTGTTTTTTCTGTGCCTGTTCAAATGTTCGCTTTAGTATTTGTATTCATCAAAAAAAAAAAAACATAACTGAATATTTTCTATTTCAAGATAAGATTAGTCCATTATGAAACCACACAAATAAATTGTTCTTGTTTTTTAGGAAACCAATGTATATGTAACAATATATAAATCACACGCACAGTCCAATCTGTCCACCAGAGGGAGACATTGCATTTAAACTGAAGCTAAACATTGACCCATATTAACAATAACACACACATTGGCTCTGCCTCTACAGTTTTATTTTCATAAAAAAATACAAAAGTGTTTTGCTTTGTTTTCTAACAAGTTTCCATAGGAAAGCAAAATTAATGTGCAATCCTGTATCTTTCGTATCCACTTGTATTTTAATATTCAAACTCAAACATCAAAATTATAAATAAAAAGAGTAACCATGTGCTTTGAGTCACTGTTGTTTCAGTCTATGAATAAAAGACTGAAAGGTTCAGACATATAGAAGCACAGATTAAACATGTGCTTCTTAGAGAATAAACATGCATCAAGTAGGCTGATGGATATTTTATCAAGGTGGTGTATATGAGGCAACATGGACAAGCTGGGGAAAATGTCACTGTTATCCCAGTTGTCACAAAAGGAAGTTAATAAAGCCTTTGCATCAAAATGTGTCATTTAAAATGAAAAGAGAACTGTAATATACAAGGAGTTAAAAAGAAACAGTACCCAGCTGTCAATGCTGAACAAAAGTATGTGCAGCATGCCTCTCTCCTTGTTAACTGGTCATAATATGAAGTATGTTAATGGTAACCTTTAAACCACATGAGTCTGACAGGATTTGGTGGGCATTTCTACAACACTTTCTCTGCCACAGCATACTAGCATTTCCTGCAGGCAAGACTCTTGAGGTGGAAGGCCTTGGGATGAGATCCTCTGGACATGTTGCCTAAAAGACAAATGTGTTATCCTCCAAAGTCAATTCAAATGCATTTCAAGTTGTTGGACTCTTTACCATGATGGGCGTGAAATGACATAATGAATGTCTGGTCTTTGGAAGCCATTGAATGTGGAAGAAGCAGCCACTGTGTAGGCACCCATGTTCTCAAACACCAACCAGTCTCCAACCTGGAGGTCAGGCAGAGTGCACTGCTCTACAATGCGGTCCAGACCATCGCAGGTGGGGCCCCAGATGCTGCAAGGGTACAAGGGCTCATCTGGCTTTGGCTTCTGACAATGACATACAAATTTATGAAGACCGAGTCAGGCATTTTAGACTGAAATATGCAAGACATTAGATTTACCTTATGTAGTGAAGGCAGACAGTGAGCATGGTCAAACAGAATGCAGTTGAATGATCCATAAACACCATCATTGACATAATACATAATGGTCCTATCAGTGGTCCCTTCATCCTCCTCTGCAAGAGTAAAGCAAGCTTTTAAAACAATTGGTGAGGAACAGAGGCAAAAAGGACATTTGGACGAGACTTACCATCAGACGCATTGTCATCATCCAGGATGACCTTCTTTGCAATAATATTCACAACCAATGTGTAAGCAGATGCCACATAAAAGCGCCCAGGCTCAGCTATGATCTTCAGTTTATGGTCAACAGGGAAGTACTTGTCTAGTGCAGGGTTAATTACTGCTGTGATCTAAAGGGAGAAGTTTGATTAATATAGTGGCATCAACTTGGTGGCATCACTACCAATAATAAACTTACCTCTTCAAATTTGAGATCCACATCATCTGAACCAGGAAAGCCGCCTCCGATATCCAACAGGTCCATGGTGAAGCCAAGCTCATTCTGAGATTGTACAAATACTTAGATGCAACATTGGGAAAAAAAAAAAAAAAAAAAAAAAAAACGTGTTCTTGCTTACCCCCATATCAAAGACGTAGCGGGCATCACTAATAGCCTGACTATATGTCAGTGGATCAGTGCAACCACTTCCAACATGAAAACTAACACCAATGACATCCAGGCCCAGTTCTTTAGCCTTTTCGAGAAGACCTCTGCAAGCTTTGAGTGGTGCACCAAATTTGACACTAAGGCGACACACTGCCTTTGAGTCATCAGTGGCAATACGCAGCACAAGCCTGGAGACAGAAGACAATAAAAGGACTCTTGGTGATTTGTTGTTCCCCCCCCCCCCATCCCCAGAGGGGTGGGCTATCCAAAGGGCCCAAGCAAGGCAGCAGATGTCTTGATACTTACTTGGCATTGTCATGATAGCGAGCCACTTTCATGAGTTCGACTTCACTGTCAAACGTCATCATCCGGACCCCGTGGGCAGATGCATATTTGATCTGAGATACTTGCTTGCAGGGGTTGGCATAGATAATTCTGCCTGGATCCACACCCAGAGACTGTACCAGCTGAATCTCAGTCTGAAAAATGCCATGATAACCAAACAATTAATAAAAAAGACTTTAATTTTTATTTAAAGAGTGATAGTTGTGCAAATATGTACCTTGCTAGCGCAGTCAAAACCTGTTCCTAAGGATGCAAGGGTTGTGACAACACTCCTGCTATCATTGCATTTGACAGCATAAAATGGAGTGACACGAGGCAGGGCCCTTGTCCAACGCAGGTGTTTTTTCAAGATGTCCCCCAAGTCACAGATATAGAAGGCATCCCTGTCATCCTGCAGCAAAAAGGCAAAAGGAAACTTGGCACCTTGATCACATAACAGAAAGTTGAGGGTAGCAGCACTAGCTTACTGTTAAGGATGACTCATTGATGTTCTGCTCAATAACGTCTCGAGCAGAAAAGCCCTCCTCCAGGAATGAAAGGTCAAGTGCAGCAGTAGGGTTCATGGTCAATGTTTGAGTTTGTTACAAAGATGCTGCAAAAACAAAGCAACCCAGTGTGAGCTGCTGAGTGTACAACCCAGTGTACAAATGTTTACTGTGGCATTGTGGGTAGAAAAATGACCATGTAAGGAATGTTTAATCTGAAACAGTTCTTATACTTACTGGAATACAAAATCAACAGAATCTGTTCTGGCCGTTGGTCAGGCGCAGAGGAGCCAAGGGGGTTCACCGGTGAAGTTAAACCCTTTCAAATAAGCCTCCAGGCCAGGGCCTTGCAAGTAGCCAGTGTTTGATTTTCTAGAATGGCGATTCTGTAGAATACACACAATTTTAAACTTGAGAGAATATCAAATGACATTTAGCTGAAAGCATAGTACAAAAAATTACTCCAATGCAAATGTAAAAATAATGCACATCGGGGCCTAGGCGGTACTTTAAGCCAGACGAGCACAACTGTGTCATGACAATTTGACACCATCTGCGACTGGATCATGCGAAGGCCCGCCCAGCTATGACGCAGCCCAATTAGGAAGAGGATCCGCCCTCGGAGTGAGGAGAGGCGCCGCTACAGGCCAATGGGCGTCAAACAATGGACGAAGACGTCAGCGTCCTGTGCCGGTTCCGGCCATGAGGCAATGTGTGTCGAGAAATACTGATCTGTGGTATTACAACTGTTTAAGTCTGTCTAACTCAAATACAACCAAAAAATACGATAGTTCCTACTACACGATATGTGATAGGCATTTGAGCCAAAAGCAAACAACTAAAACAGTTTAGATCAGATAGTTACGTGCTAAATGGCTAAGCTAGTACCGGTGCCACGCAGTTGTGATTCAAGAACTTGAAATGAATGAAATATTGTTTCGTTAGTTTATTCTGATAGTTGCCTGTGATTCAGTGTTAGCAGTGAGTGAATTCTAGTTAGTTTACAAATTACTGGTTTACTTTGGTAATTAATTACCTTGGTTAAGCTGCTCTATAGCTGTCCAGCACGAGGATCAAAGCGTTCACTCACCTTAAAAAGCATTTACAAAGAGTTATCCCATTAGATCCGTGTACTGGGTAAATTACAGCAGTTTCCCCTTGGTGAAATCTGCTGCTAAGCTTCTCTGTGCCGTGAGACTCGAGTGTCGGGAGTAGAGGAGCTCGCAGTATTTATAGGAGGCCGTTCCTACAGCAACAGAGCTAGATCAAACCGGCCGCCTTCCCCCCTCCCCCACGCGAACCGGTTCATTCCTGTCCCGCATCCTCATGTCCCTCACCAGGAGTCAGGACAGAGGAAAGCAGGGAGGGGGGAGTACAAAAGTAACGAAGTAACGGAGCCTGTTCAAACCGGTCTCTCCTTTCAGCCTTTGAATAGATACTTTTGGCTTTCCCCCGTTTGTCTGCTGGAAGTTTTTCATCTCTGAACAAACAGTAGTGTCAAGTTTGAAATCTGTTACTTTGACTAAAAGGACAAAAAAAAAAAAAAAAGCTGCAATAGAGTTGCACTTAATTGGCCTTTCAATAATGAGAGAAAATGTGTTTCAAAATGAAAAAAAAAAAAAGTCAAGACCCTTTCTACATTTAGACCAATTGCATTGACCTAATCATAGCCCCCTTTAATTCACTATTTTTAAAATGTTTTGTAGCCCATCTGTTTTATTATGCCTACAGGATAACAGCAAAATCCCTTGGTGGTAGGCCTTTCCTTTGTTGGGACATAGCCTACCATTGGCTTGCACATGGCCTAACCTAATGGGAAGAACAACCTATAATTTGTGTGATCTCACTGTGGAAAAAAGTATCAGTATAAGAACTACGACAAAGATCCACATATCCTAATGGATTTTTCTGATTTTAAAAACCACCATCAAAATTGCATAACTGTAGCCCATTTTTCCACATGAAACAGTCTGTCAGGCACTGAAATTAAAAAGTTATTTATTGTAGAAAAATATTTTAAGTTTCTTTCATTATCCTTTTAGTAAACCTCAACAACCCGATCAGCAACCCTTATAATTTGTTCACAGATATGTTGCTTCCAGTCAGGAAATTTGTTTTTCAGTCGCTTCTCACAGATGTTTATCATTGTCATGCAAAATCACAAGATCTAAAACTTAATGAGATTTTTGGAGAATCTGAGTGTTGTTTTGCTTCAGGCCCTACCCTGTTCCCCCAGGCACAGAACATATTCTTCTTATTATTTCAGCAGCAGATACAGCAGATCTAATTATTATTTCAGCAGCAGATATTTCAGCAGCTATCAAGGCCAAGTCTATTTGACCATGACATAGTCTAAGGGATAGTGTAACTGCAGGGTAACTTCTCTTGACATTGTTTTGGCTTGAAAGAGACCTAAACAAACTTAACAAATATGAACTTTTGAACAATGCAGCTTTGAAGGTGACCATGCAATGCAATGCAGCTGACCATTGTCATATCATTCACTGACCATTTCAGATTTAATGTTTTTAAATAAGTTACTGAGCAAAGGTATGCTATTTTGACTGATGTGTTGCTTATAGCTGTGTCTTCTACTGTATATTATTGTTGCAAAGCCATGAAGGCTAAGAAGACACTTACAAACACATGTCTACAGTATTAGAAGGCACTCTTTAGTCTGTCTTTGTAATCTGTGCTGTCGGACCTCATCCACGTGGTCAGAAAGAGCAGGCTAGACTTGCTGCCCTCCTTTGAAAACTCATATTACATTGCAGCTTAATTTCATATACAAAGCTCTGGAGGGATATCATCATGGAAAGCATAAAACATGAACTAAAAAATCAAGATGAGATGTCTAGACTATTTTATGAGGTATATACTAACAATGGGTGGTTTGTAATTAGGGTCACACTGCATCTGGCAATGCATTGCGGCACCATATACAAAGGAAGCAAATGAAAGGTTTAACGTGGCTTATGGAACAGTTGTCTGGTATTTTTAAGATGCGTGACTGCACGCCCACACCATCTTAAAGGCCAACATATGTACTGACATCATGCTCTGTGGATTATATTATGGAAGTAGGCTGCATTTCCTGGGTTTGGAAGAGGAAAGCATTGCCATGCAGCCTGTATCTAGACAACAATAAATGGTATTCAACAAACAAAAACACAATTTTTTTTTATTTCCTTAGAAGTAGGCCTAATTGTAGTTATAGTGTAGTGTACTGTAATTGAAGCAGTTTAGGGAAAAAAATAGTAGGCCTATCTTATAAAATATATGTAAATATGATATTACATCACAACCAACCACCAAAATGCAGCCATGGGGATCATTATGAACTCATGTCAGTCCCAACCCTGAATAAAAAATCTGTAAGGCCCAACTTTGTATGCAAAATCCTGCTCACTGTGGGCCCTATACTTTACTGTGGAAAGGAAATAAATATAATATTGTAATAAATTATTGTATTAACTAAAGTTATAAAGCAAGAATTGTCATGCAGTTGACCCAGTTGCCACTTGTCAGCCGTGATGTGATGAGAGCAAAGTTGTTTTATCTGTCCTGTGCTGGCTCATCATTTCTGGTCTTCTTTCAAGGTTGAGTTGTCCGGTCATTTCACTGGGCAGTGTGAAGACTGAAAAAACCGTGTACCGACATTTTCACTGGAACATCTTTTGTGGCTCGAGGGATTGGCCCGAAGTAACAAGCAGCATCAGCACTTTTCACTACAGCTTTGATCCTGTTTGAAAAAGAAGGGCCTATACCAAAGACTCATTCAGTCCCATTGAGGATTTGGGGAGAAGTAAAGGTGTATAGTGAAATGTTTAATAGTATATCCAAGACCTAGAAAATACAGAGCATACATGACATTTCAGAGGACTGAAAACTTAAAAAACTTTAAAAAACCTACTGTATCTGTACAAATAAAGTCCCTTAGTACCTTTCCACATCTATGAATACTGTCTGAACTGTTTGCTGAACATCTGAGAACAGCAGTTTGTCTTTAAAATTTAAACTACTTATTTCAACATAACAGCTTTGTTCTATCAGCTGATATACTTATGAGCAAATGTTGCTGTTTTGAATGCTTCATTATGTGTGTCGGTCATGTTATTGTCCCAAGTGTGTATTGATGGCAAAGATGAAAAGTGCTGCCAAACAAATCCGCCCATGGGTACAAATTAAGTCAACTGAACCCAACTGAAAAATTCTGAGGAACTTCTTCCCTGACCAACTTTTAGCCCCTGACCCATTTACTGTACTGAAAATTACTTTCAAACTTAGCCAATATTCTGACCGTGTGGTTAACACCTGTGAGACATAAACACAGACCTCCTAAGGGTTTAAGTGGATTAAAGTGTAGAGCCCTGACTGACCCACAACCCTCAGTTTAGCCTGGATGCATTCAATGAACATAACAAACATGAACTCTACTCACATAGCTTCCTGCTAGCAGCTCATTGCCATGTAAAATCTGGATGTCTTGCCACCAACAGGTTCAGCGATTAGGCAGCCCAGTACTAATGGCAGTTTTAGTACTACTTACTTACCCATATTTACTTGGAACTATTGTTTTTGTTATTGTGTTATTGGTTAGAAATGGTGATTATGGTCTGATGGCCGTTGTTTCTACAGGTAGTTTAAGGTTAGGTATTTATTTTGTTTTATTTTCCTAATATTGTAACTATCACACAACAGTGTCCAAGTTCTAATTTAGTTTGCATTTCGTATACATTTTAAGCATACACTTGGAACTATAAATGGGATATATGTTAGGACAAAATTTGGATCTTGGATCAAGTTTGAATCTTTTCCCGCCTTGAAACTAAAGAAGCTCAAGTGCATTTCAACATCAAAGTGAGTTCAAACAAGCCACTGATGCCACACTCCTCCTTCACTTTTTAAAAAGAAGCCGAATGCTGAATCGACACTCCGGCTGCAGGGAGAGCGGGCAGAGGGGGATGGGGAGGACACCCAAGAAGTTCTGGTATTTCCAAGAACTGCGGCAGTTGGCTGGGGGGGACTCAATTTTCTCCACCCCTTTACACACTTCTGATGTAACTACTCCTAAGCCCGGGAGAAAGTAATGCCTGTCTGGTATAGATGCTATAAGGTAATGTTGGCATATAGGAGGGCCCTTTAGTGTTTAAGAGCACAAACCTAATAATTAATAATAATAATACATTGTTGTATTTTTAGATGCTATGAAAAAGTCAAGTTTGTTTTGTACCAAATATAATACAGTACATATTAATCCACTTAAATCACAATAGTCACACAAAAAATATATCAACATTATTAGAAAGACATTTTCAGAGCACTTGCATAACCCAATAAACGTCTTAAATTACCTTCTCAAAGTCACAATAAATTTCTCCATCTTTGAAAGTGAAATTTAAAATTTTAATCCATGCACATAAAGCACATGGCACTCCACTGTTTGCAGAGCCCACCCACAAACGTGTCCATTTGTTACAGTCAGTTTTGCCTGGTGCAGAGTCTCCCACACTCTTCACTTGTAAGGCATCTCTGTGAGTGAAAGATCAAATTTGGGGATAGAAGGTTTTTAACGGGACACCTCAGAATCGACCTCGGCCCCTCCCTCTACCACGGCCCCTCCCTCTGGCGCTGCTCAGGTGCCCGGCTGACCGCCTCAGTTTCTTTCTTTCTGCGTGGTGGTCTCTCTCTGCCTGCTGTTGCTTCTTCTGTTGCTCCGACTGTAAGCAAAGAAATATGCCTGTCAAGTTTAATTAGAAGAAAGCACAAAACAGATTCTTGTCTGTTGGAATTATATTTTTAGTATTATTGGTTTAATTAAAATGTAAATGCCTTTTTAAGAGTAAAGGTGAGCTGTTTGCTTCCCACTGCTGTGTCAGCCATGTTACTTATTCCAGAATTTTCCTCCAGCTTCAGGCGCTCCTCCAGAGATGCCCTGGGAAAAAACAGTAACATATTTCAATACCCTTATAGAATTCATGCTTAAATTTTTGTTATAGTAAGAATTCAGCCAAGGCAATTGAGCATCCATATTTCATGTCATGATCCAAGACACCCGACAGTGATATTTGATATTCATATAAGCTCTTAAAAGTCACATATTAAAGCATTCACATCACATACTTTTGGAGTTTCTGCTTGCGGGCCATATCATTAAAACTGCGGAACTCCTCTCCAGCTTTAATCTGATAGAACTGAGGTTGGCTCGACTTCTTCCCCGTGGGCATGTTGGGTTTGGATGTTCCATTCTGCTCTCGGTTCAGAAGGACAGTGTTGCGGTCGGCTTCTTTCCTCGCTTGTATCCGGCGCTCACGGTCCTCCTGTCGCAGAAGACGTCTCTGCTCCCTCACCTCCTCCACCCAGCTCTTATCATCATCTGAGCTTTCCTCCTCTGAACTGGCACGGCCTTCAGGCTCTTCCTCCTCCTCAGCCTCCTGAACAATCAGATACAATGGGCAAATGTGAATTAAATCCAGAGTCCGCACTACAAGATTTCAGTGTGTTAATTAAGGGGGAGATTCGAGAATCTTGTTTGGGATGAGGGCTTTCTTTACCAATTAACCAACACTTTTTACTCAATTACAATTGCTATCATTGAAATTACACACAGTAGAACGTGTAGGAAGGGATTATTCAGTTAATCCATAATTGATGTAAATGAAATGTGGATGAAATACCGGTAATCATCATGTTGTGACCATTTTAGAAGCAAAGTTATACCCCTCCCAAAAATACACCTAAATATAAAGTGTATTTTTATCTCACATTACCTTATCTTTATTATTCAGAAAATGTGCTTTCATAAAGCTGGTCAGATACTAGAGGGGTGGCAATGTATTAGATGAAAAAAAAATTTCACAATTTCACTGTTGTTTGGTTATGGTGTCACAGGTTCTGAATAAAGGTAAAAACATGATGTTTCTTCACGCAACACACTAAAAATTGCTACTGTGACATCCCTTTTTTATTAATACTGTGAAACTGCGCATCATTACCTGTTGAGCAGCTGCAGCCTGTTGTGAAAGCACCCTCAGTTTCTTCTTCCTCTTCTGGCCAACTTTAGACACGATGGGGTTGAGAAGGCGAAACTCCTCGCTCTGCTCATCCACCTGATAGTCTGGGTTCTCAAACATCACCTTAAAACGATCATCACCCAAAATACTAGGAACAGCCTGCAAATGCATTACGGATGGAAGCAGAATGTGGTCAGTGACATCAGTGATGCGTCATAGCAGTAAAAACGTAAACAAAACAAAGCGTGCCTACCTTTCCTTTCTTTTTCCTAGAAACCAGCTCAGCCTCGTCATCACCCTCTTCCATTAGCTTCAGTGCCAGCTCCTTGTTCACCTTGGGCAATTTCTGTTCAAACCAGTGCAAAATGTGTTTTTTGACCCACCCAAAAAGGATTGCAAAACATTTTGTGTCACAGAAAATAACAGCATTACTAAATATCCTACTTCTACTAAAACAGTGATTTATAGAGTGTAAGGACAGCATAAAAACAGTAGTAGTAACCCTAGTTAGTAAAATGCATTAGTACATTGTATAAAATCCAATTCATTTTGTTGAATTAGACATTTCAACTGCATTCAATATGTCCACTACACAGGGGATAAAAGAACACTTTGTTGCATCTGTAGCTTTTGATATTTGGCACGCTGATTATTTTGTACACATAAGAGATATTGACATAATGTATTAAAAATCTTAATCCAAAAAATCCATTCCATCCATTTAGTTAATATATTCATAGATCTTACTGTTAATTGCACTCTCTGGGTCCTGGACTCTTCAATCTTCTGACGGATCTTATCTTTACGGTACTCCTCATACGCAAATGGATTTGCCATGCTTTTAACCTGCAATTAAGAAAGGAAGTTTAATTAAGTAAAAATATGAAAAGAAGAACTGACTGATAACAGAATATTTTAACGCATTGGTTATGGGGCTACACACCTTGTGATAAAGCCTGATGTCCATGAAAAAGCCATGCATGTAGGCTCTGAGCAAAGAGGATCCCACAAGATGAGACAACCCTGAGAAAAAACACAGCAGGTTGATAATATAGTGGAAACTATGGGTTTATGCAACATGTACAACAGAATTAAAAGGTTTTGTATAACTAATGTACAGTATTGAGCATGCAGTATAAATATAACGTAGTGTGCAAGAAGGTAGTAAATCTTATGGAAATCAGTTAGTCCAAGTCAAATAAGAACAGGATCCTATTTGCAACTGCGTGTGAATTGCTGTGATACTTCCACTGGGTAAACTGCTAAAAGTCAATGGGGCGTCAGAGTGTTTGAGAAAGGGAGAGCTTGAGGGGAGACGGTGCATGTAGCAGCAGTGGCGGGTTACATAAGAGAGGAGCATTACGCAGCTTCTGTAAATCAACACTGCTGTGGCCCCTCTCACCCCTCCTGCACCCTACTCTCCTTTATTCCACGGCAGCCAACCCCTTTTCGTCTTCTTGTCATTTGATCTCTTTACTGCTGAGCCTGCATTCCAATGTTCATTCAACCCTTCCAGTAGCAGCAGCTCCCTGGCGCTTCTTCACTCCACACCATTTGACCCCCTTAATGTGGGGTTGGCCTCAAAGCTTAAGTTAATATCTCTAATAAAAAAGTTACAAATAGGTTTGTCAAAAAATCAATACCCAGATACTAATAATTACTAGGTGATAATAGATACTCATTTAACCAGATATCAAATGTTTTTCAGAAGTAGAATGACCACATGATGAAGTTATAGAAACTGTTGAACTACTTTATTCTGTGTTAAAAGTGACATTATAACTACAATATGGAGCACTGTTGGTTAGTTTCCTGTATAGACCTTTTTCCTTATTATCAAAAGAGTTCTCATGTTGTGAAAATACATGTCAATGCTTTGACTATACAGATTACCCCCAATGACCCACCTAAGTATTCCAGATCCTTGCGGGTGACAAACTTGTAGTCATCATAAACCGTGCTCTCCGGACTTTCCTCAAGCTCCTCAGTGAGGTTGTCGAGGAACGAGCACCATCGTGGCGCTGGGCCCAGAGCCTAAACACACACATGTGGTATAGAGTTACACTACTGACAACACAAGTCAACTATATTAAAAAAAATCAAAACCAATTGCTGAGCAGCAATCAGGTTTGCGTGGAAGCCAAAGGTCAAGCAAATCAAAACAAACGTTTCAACACCGACGTACTTCAAACTATTTAGGGCGTCAATACAAACAATTTTGTTTATGAAAAACACGCAGAATCTAAGCACTTTGTGTATTTATGGACAAGGAATAGTTGGATTTTTCGGCTTGGTCTCCTGTTGTGACATTTAGACCAATCAGATTCAAATAGTCATTATGACATTCTGCGTTTTCCGATCGCTTTCAGCAAGAGCCAACCAAGATTGATAGTACGTAGAACTCAATTCAGAGTCCTACAAAAATCAATCTAGCATGAGCTAGGTTAAATTAACACAAAAAACAGTCAAATTTCTTACTCCCAAATCTGACATTTGCTCCAAACCACATGCTTTTACTGACACGATTAACTGTAGACTGCTCAATTAAATTATTACCCTGACATTTCATTTTTTATTGGAAAAGAATTTCGATTAGACCAAAATCAAGATCATACACCAAGATCACATGTGTAGACCTTTAGGAGAATTTATTTCCACATGCACATAATTAGTTGCTTTTAGTGACAACAAATTCACTAATTCACTACAATGTCCATGTCCCCAGCATGGGGACATGGACATTGTGGGCCATGGGGACATGAGTGGGCCATGTTCTCCACCTCTATTGTCGATGCGGCTGCTCGTAGCTGTGGTCGTAAGGTCTATGGTGTTTGTCACAGCGGCAATCCCCAAACCTGGTGGTGAACACCGAAAGTAAGGGATGTCGTCAGGCTGAAGAAGGAGTCCTACCGAGCCTTGTTGGCTCGTGGGACTCCTGAGGCAGCTGATGAGTACCGGCAGACCAAGCGTGCCGCGGCTGGTGGGGTCACAGAGGCAAAAACCCGGGGTTGGGAGGAGTTCGGGGAGGCCATGGAGGAGGACTATCAGACAGCCTCAAAGAGATTCTGGCAAACCGTCCGACGCCTCAGGAGGGGAAAGCAGCACTTCACCCACACTGTTTACAGTGCGGGTGGAGAGCTGCTGACCTCGACTGGGGATGTTGTCGGGCGGTGGAAGGCATACTTTGAGGATCTCCTCAATCCCACCGTAACGTCTTCCAAGGAGGAAGCAGAGACTGGGTACCCAGAGGAGGACTCGTCCATCACCCTGACTGAAGTCACTGAGGTGGTTGACAAGCTTCTCGGTGGCAAGGCTCCAGGGGTGGATGAGATCGGTCCCGAGTGCCTCAAGTCTCTGGATGTTGTGGGGCTGTCTTTGCTGACACATCTCTGCAACATCGCGTGGTGGTCAAGGACAGTGCGACCGGATTGGCAGACCGGAGTAGTGGTCCCGCTGTATAAGAAGGGGGACCGGAGGGTGTGTTCCAATTACAGGGGAATCACACTCCTCAGCCTTCCCGGTAAGGTCAATTCCAGGATACTGGAGAAGAGAATCCGAGCGATAGTCAAACCTCGGATTCAAGAAGAGCAGTGTGGTTTTCGTCCCGGTCGCGGACCACTGGACCAGCTCTATACTCTCCATCGGGTCCTCGAGGATTCATGGGAGTTTGCCCAACCACATGTGTTTTGTGGAGAAGACATTCAATCGTGGCCGAAATGGGTTTCCTCCGTAGGGTGGCTGGGCGCACCCTTAGGGATAGGGCGAGGAGCTCGGTCACACTGGAGGAGCTCGGAGTAGAGCCGCTGCTTCAACACGTCGAGAGGAGCCAGTTGGGGTGGTTCGGGCATCTGCTCAGGATGCCTCCTGAACGCCTCCTTAGGGAGGTGTTCCAGGCATGTCCCACCGGGAGGAGGCCCCGGGGAAGACCCAGGACACGCTGGACGGACAATGTTTCTCGGCTGGCCTGGGAACGCCTTGGGGTCCCACCGGAGGAGTTGGAGGACATGTCCGGGGTGAAGGAAGTCTGGGAGTCCCTGCTTCTGCTGCCCCGCGACCCGGCCCCAGATAAGCAAAAGAAAATGGATGGATGGACTACAATGTCCCTCTTTACCAGAATGGTTGAATATAAGCAACAAACAACATGTGTTACATTCCTTAACTAGTCTACTCAAAACTCAAATTGGGCTTAACAGATACTGCAGACAATAGAGCAAAGATAACAACGTACTCGTTGTACAGGCGATTAAGCCGTTGTCATCACATGGGGGCAAAGTCAAGCCCACCCACCTGGTAACTGATAACAACCTACTATGACTTAGTACTCAACTGACGATGTTAAATATTAATGAAGTGGGTAGTCCAACAAGAAAAAATGTGTAAAATAAGGCTAAAACAAGTAAATTGAGCAAAAACTAATCGATTATTGAAATTGCCAACTAATTTTGTAATCAAATAATCATCATCTTGACTATACAGTCTTCAGAAGATGCCATGTGCTGAGAGGCGTTTTTTGACAAAGCAGTATTAAAATTAGTACAATAATGATATAGTAGTATAGTATATTCTATGAAGATGTTCTCAAGCAACATCTCTTCTATCAAATTTTGAACAGAATTTCAAAAACTAATTGATTAATCAAAAGAAGACCAAAGTACCAAAGTAGCTGATAGTTGGAGCCCTAAAATAAATAATCTCTAAATTAATGCAATTTGTTGATTACCCTAAATATGGTTTTGGGTCAAATCAAAGAACAGAGCCTGCTTCTGTCAGTACATTCTGTGGCCACGCTCCACAGATGCTGACATCATATCCTCGAGTTTAAGTAGAAGCAAACGTGTGATCACTGGGGAGCTCTGAACATCTTTCCAAATTGGCCCCAGCACAAAGAGTGAAAAAACATAATCCAAACAATATTGTAAATATGCCTGTGTTTCAGATCATGAGGGAAACAGAGCGTCTAACTGTCTGATAGAGGTCAAGAGAACTCATGATATCTGTGTCTGTGTTATGTCTAAACTCAACACATTTACACTAAATACAAGCTTTTCCAAAAAAGGTAGGCCCGCAAACTATGCGTAAAATCATGTGTCAGTGGGGGTATCAACCTTTGTCAGCTTGGGACACAGAGACCTTGCTCCCAATTTAAAGGGTAAAAATTATTTCTGTTTTTAAAAGAAAGTGGCATATTTGTAACTTGGAAATAAAATAAGTGAAGAAAAGCTCAAAGCAATATCTATTTGTGTTAACTCACAGGGATGTAGAATGTATTCATTTTAGGATCTTCATTAGCAGTGAAGAGCATTCCTGTAAATGAGATGCAGAATCAGATGTATTGCATAACAAAATGATAAAATCAAAAGGTAAGTGCGTAATATCTATTCTGTTTAATATGTGATTTGTTCATATATAGTGTCATAATTTGTTCAAACCTGTACAGTTTTATAACTTTCCATACTAAGAAGAACACATTAAGAAAAACTCTTTCATAGTACCACCAGACCTAAATTAGGGCCAAACTAGGTCTAAGCTATGGGACTACAGCATTGCTACAGTATGTCTAACAAAGAGTTGCAGTTAAATATGCAAACACTACTACTGAAGGACCACCCATGCCACCAGATGGAGCTCCAGTTTGAGTATTTCTGGTAAAAAAGCATTCTGAACCCTGCCACTCAATACTAGGAAGAATGACGCCATCTTTTGGTACAAAGTAAAATCTGTAGTACTAAGTAGTGGCACATGTGTAGGCCAACAGGAGCTCAAGTGGTGGAGCAGTGGTTGTAAAATAGAATGGTCTGTGTCCATGGGCAAGCCACTTGACTCACACTGGTGGTCAGACACCAGAATGGCCACCACGTCTTTGTCAAGCCAACTTCAGAGCAGCTGTGATTACTACCACTGTATGTGGAGCGAATAATTGACTACTGAGACGAAAGAGAAGCCTGTAAAAGCAATATGAATATGAAGGATTCTTACCAGACTTTGGATACATGCAAACATCATTGATGTTGGTCTGAGGTTGAATAGAGGAGAACACTTTTCCCTATTACAAAAAGATTAGACAAACATACCTTTTGATGATTTAAAGTTAGAGCATTATGATTGTATAGTAGTATGTGGTAAAAAATGTAAGTATTATGTAACTTAATGTCTTTCTTACCGAGTCTTTATTCCACATTTTTATTATCTTGGCATCAGCAGAGACCACCAGATCAAGTGGATCATGGAAGTTAAGAGATTTAATTGGAAGATTGTAGAAGTGGTCTTTAACCAGCAGTGGCTGACTAGAGCGCAGGTCATACAGTAGAACCTTAAAGAGGAATCAAAAATTCTAAATAGTTTTCTTGAGTAAACCATCAATTATCTTGAGATTGTAAGAATTATTTTAGATGGTGAATATAATCAATTTCACCTGTCCAGTGGTGGTGCCAACTGCCATGGTAAGAGACCCATTGAACTTCAGTGCACTAATTGAAGGCAAAACTTGAACTCTGTCAGAATAAAAAAAAGGTGTTATGTTCCAATAGGCAAAAAGAAGCACATTCATAAACGTGTATTAATAGTATGATGTGAGTTATCACTGTGTTGGCTTGGCTTACTCTGTTCCCTCGGTGACACTGCTAAGGGCACAGTCCAATAGACCCACACGATTTCTCACACGGGGATCCCAGCACTCCACCCTACCCTAGAAAGAAAAGCAGTTCAAGTTAATCAAAGGAATTATGTGCTTACTCTCATCTAGTGTGACAGTAAATTAATAATGTTTTTGCAGTGATGTGTGTATCAAGCAAATGAGAGCACTTACTTCAGATGTTCCAGTGGCGAATAATTGATGAACAGGGTTGATATCACAGACATTGTGCTCGCTAATTAAAAAATAAAACGTAGATACATAAATGCAAACATATAAAACACCTAAAAATATGAAAGGCCTTTAAAGAATGCCTAAAATGTGTCTGCTACATACACAGCATCTGTCTGAAGAGAGTTCAGAAAGCGCCCTTGCTCCAGATTTAGCCTGTACACCTCAGATCTGGAATAAAATCACTGTCAATAAAAATGCATCAATATTTCTTTCTAATTCATATAAATAAAATAAGCCTTTACCCTGAGCCCACAAAATAAAGATCACATGATGGATAATGGTATGAAAAGTCTCTCCCAAACTTTGGAATCCGCGTCTTGTAGTAGTGTCCGTGTTGGGAGTGGAATTCGACATATCGGTCACAGTGGAGGAACACTAACTGCACAAACAGAATAACAGATTTATATTTTATGGACTTAATACAATACAGAGATAAATTTGATAGATATTTTTTTATGTCTCACCTTAGAGTAGTCATCGGATAAGATGTCAAAAGCCACAACTACAACAAAGGCAAAACAATAAATGGGCATGGATTTTGTAAGGATCATAGAAATACGTTGTGACTGTACATACCTTCTGAATCTAGACATCGCTCAAACTTTAGAGACAACTGATATGTATCATAACAGCGTATCCTGGGTTTGTATGTCCCTGAAAATGAATGAAAGAAAAAATAAAATTTGGTTGTGTGTTCTGATTAAAATACTTAAAAAGTTAAAAACTGTCGATGACAATGATAGAGAACAACAATTCAATACAACACAAAAATTGAGGATACATTTTTATGAGTCTATTTTATATTGATCACTTTGTACCTGCAGCCAAAATGTACTGCCCATCCTTTGATACTTTAATAGAAGTACACACTGTGGGCATTTCAAAATCCTGAATGAGTTCGATCCTGCGTTGAATGTCTGCAAAAACAAAAACAAAAAAAACAACAAAAAAAAAAACAACAAGATAATGCTATTGTAACTGAATCTAATTTGTAATAATAATAATCTACGCATACTCACCAACATCTTTCTTTTGAAGTTGCCTTTTTTTTCTATCTGACAACCACTGGGGGCCATAGAACAATGTTATTACAATAAAATAACACCAAAAGTATAAATGTATAAATGTGTTCTTAACAATTCAAAGACTATGCTGGAACAATACAATGAGATAATGTCTCCAGAGCAAATCAATTCTGGCATACAGTCCATCTTTGAATGAATTTCTAGTTTACACAACACAAGTGCAATAGTTGAGTACAGGTTAATTGTATGGCAATAGAATTACTCAATAATTTGGACGTTTAAAGACATTTCTAGGGTTGTTATTATGATAGATAGACATGAATAGGAACCTATAGCTTCACACCTACCTAGCAAAGCTGCCCTACATTTTCAGTAGCTTAACATACTCTTACCTCAGGAAGAGATTTTCCGTGGCTTAAATTATAAATCTTCACGTCATTTATACTGGAAATCTGCATTGTTAAAGGTTTTGATTACTACTGTCACACATAACTAAACACAAGTATACTCCAGCGGACCCACGTTGCTTCA
Source organism: Periophthalmus magnuspinnatus (assembly GCF_009829125.3). Lineage (NCBI taxonomy): Eukaryota > Metazoa > Chordata > Actinopteri > Gobiiformes > Gobiidae > Periophthalmus > Periophthalmus magnuspinnatus. The sequence continues at coordinate 10,048,676 of NC_047147.1, read as the reverse complement.
TCGGAGCAAAACAGGAAGTAAAGCGTTCCTCCAAATAGGTCCGTGTGGAAATCGGAGCGCAGACAAACAGATGTTCCTACTTTATTCATTGTGCTTTATTAATTTAAGATTTAAACTCAGCCCGTTGTTAGTTGCTCTATTACTACTAATTAAATAATGATCTGTTTGGTAGTCATAAATGTAAGTTGACGTATTTTCTGTTGTTAGGTTGTTAATTAAGTAGTATAAGTTAATTGCACAAAGTTTTAAATTAGAATAGGATACTAGGAGCTATATGTGTCATTTTGAGTACTTTTCCTACATAGAAGCAGAAAGTAATTCTTATTATTAGTATAATATTGATAGTTTCATCCATTATAAACTGTAACTTTATTTGTATAGTCTTCTTTGGGATGTATTCTGATGGAGCGCCTTGTTGCCACAGGTAAGTATCCAAAATAGCAAACCAAACAAGCATGTAAACAAATGTATTACCTTTTCCCTCTACTGGGTGATGTAACAGAGAGTGTGATCCGTGGGACAGTCAGCTGTTGGCTCAGTCTCTTATACTGCTCACACTTTCCCTTCACATCGGGACACTCAGAAGATGAACTTCAGCATAGCCTGATGGTAAGACATTTTAGACATATTTCTCTTAAATGTACTTAGGGATCAGGTCTTAAAATACCCCCCTATACTGCTTTATATTTCATTAGATAAAAATAATGTCATAATTTTAAAAACCAAGAACTATCTAATATCCAATATATGTTTTCTGTATTTTGTTCTGTTGAATAGTATATTTCTCATCACTTTTGGGAGCATTGGTCTTCTTGTTCACCTACTTTTGGAGCCATGACTGACTTGTGGCTCATTTCCGTGCCTCTGGACAAGACCAGTTCAACAAATGTAGAGAAACTCAAAAGAACCATTGCCAAAACAAACCAGGCTTCCTGCAGCAAGTTCTCCATCCCTGATCTCAAGGTAGCACCAGTGTGTTATCAGGGATTGAAGACTTTTGTACTTTTGTAGATTATTCCAATATCCTTTATGTATGTTCTTACATTGTGTTTGTATCATTTAACTGTTTAAACTCATATTGAATGCAGTATTTTTCTTATTTAGTAATTGCATTTTCAAGGCTACTGTGCAGAAGAGGAGGCTGTTGGTGTTTGGTGTCCTTCTCTGGTGTAGCGATAAAGTCTCAGGTTGCTTGCTACAGTTTGAGGCAAAATTTCCATTCGACCTGTTTCGCTTTGTGTAACATTTATTTTTAAAAAGCTATTCCCTAATTTCAACCAATATTATTAATGCAAGCTTTTTGTATTTTAAGCTACAATCTTCCATATAAGGCATACCATCACATATGATCAAGTTTACAATGTTCATGTGTAACTATCTATGGTTTTAATGGGATGTTATGTTCCTAGTGCTAAAGCAGCTATACTGTTTTTTTTCAGGTGGGAATTCTGGACAGTCTACTTAGTGTTTCAGAGGATCTCTCCAGGCTGGACACTGTGACTGAAAGGTAAACATTCACACAAATAAAACAGAAGAGGAAGTGGTTAACTAACAATGTGTTCTTCTTATTGGTGGAGAGCCTCTTGCGTTAATGGGCCCTGCATGTTAGTCACTTAATGTGCAGCTTTGTCCTTAATTAAGGTGTGTAACATTGAGCTTGTGTGCAGTCGCGAGCATGATTAATTTATGTTCAAGGGTGGCTGATGGTTAGCTTTTCCTGTGCTGATTTGAAATTCACTGTAGTTGTTGTGTCTGGACTGGTTTAAGCACATAGATTTTTTAGAAATTAGTCATAAGGAAAAGAACTGTAGTATGCTTTGTCTGCCACAAATGTGTACTGTGTACCTTTTCTGGTAGAGGGTATACAGCTTACTTGTCTTCTATACAGATGTTATTGCTTTTCCTAGAACAGGGATGTCAGAACGTTTTTCACAAGTCACATATGCAAACTTATTTGTCATAGAGGGCTGCAGAATGGTGGTCAATGGTGGTTTCAGATAGATACATTTTACATAGGTTTGACAGTGCCACTGCACCTTAAAACATTTAAAAAATCTTGAAACAATCATTTTAAGGTCTATATCACAATGCCATGTAATGTTATTGAGGTTATAGTTAAAAGTAGTGCTTATGATCATTTCAGTCAAGATTTCACAGTAAAATTGTATCTAATCTATCTTGGATTTCAAAAGAAAACACCTTGAAAAAAATGCATTCTTACTGTGTCCAAGTTTGCCACAGTCTTGACTTTTAACATCGCCTTGTGGTGTCACCTGCTTGTCTCCATGGAAATAGATCAGTTCAATGCAATACTGTGGAACATTCCTGGCAAAGCATTACTATCTCCTCAACAAAGTTACAAAGTGCCTTTTTAACCTTTTGAGTAGAAACAAACCTGAAGTTCTCTGTAATGTTTCAAATAAATATACAGTGCTCAAAATCCTACACATTTTATATTAGCATCCATGTTATAGGGACTTAACATTTTGGAGGACTAAAGGGAGAGGGAGTGAAGTAGCAGAGTTTAACCACTGATAGCAGCACACTCAGTTTAAATTTTAGATTGTTTTAGACCACAAAGTTGCAAATTAGCTTGTGCTAAAATTGCTAAAAGTAACTAGGAACAGCAGATAATGGTATTAAAATTCTATGATGGTAGGAAAACAAAACCTGATTTAATCCCAATCATGTCTATGTTTTGTCTCTTTTTAATTGTGTTCTTTGTGCAGAGTCTTTGAGTGTTTAAAAAAGTGCTGGCTATATCTATCTATATATATATATATAAAAAAAAAACATGTGTTATTGCTATTATTACTTTCAATATAATGCCATTAACAATAAACAGCATTTGGGCCTGTTTGAACAATATACAATGCAACAGAAGACTTGATTATTTGTGTTTTGTGCCTTAATCCATTTGCATATACCAACAACTGCACTTTTTTCATCCACCTTCACGTTACATATTGAATTTTACTTAGCGAGAGTTAAAGTTTCCACACACCTTTATAATTTCAAAAAACAAAGAAAATCCACACAAATAACTACTTGCTTGAAAAATATACATAATGTGGAACAGCAAGCAACATTATTAATAGATTACCACAATTCTTGATAAAGCTGTTATTTAAATCTAACAAGAATTTTGAGGATTTCTATACAGGTTTAACTATGTAAAGGAATACTGATGTACGGATTTGAAAATAATTTATGCTGTTGTGTTCTTTTTGCAGCGTGATTAAAAAAACATGCCAGTGTATGAAGGAGGTGATGGAGCAGTCCAATGATAAAATGCTGGAAAACACGTTAGCCAATGGCGGTAAGTCACGTGCCCCACACCCATGTCTTGTTATGATGTTTATTACACTATGCAAACTCATTAGGCATATGCATGTACCCAGAGCAGTGAGGCAAATACGACCCACCATAAGAAAATATGGTGCTCTATTTAAAGTTTACTCATGCTGGCTCATGTCTTATAGACTGCGGGATAAATGAGAAAGCTCCTTTGTCACCCCTGTGGGCCTACTTCCAGTCGCTGAGGGGTACTTTTGTTTGTCATGCCATTGTGGTGCTGTGCTGTGAATAAAGTGCACCAGGCTGTACTAGATTTTTTTTTTGCTCAGTTTAAAGTGTCTTTGAAGTGTTTTATATCATTATGGCAGCATGAGTTTTGAAAAATATTGAACAATAAGTTTTCAAAATATTTATTGTGTAGATAATATATTAGCATTACGTCCAGTCAAGACTCCATTAACTTCAGCCATTGCTAATGAACTGTTGAACTGTTCTGTATTATAGTGGACTTGATGAAATATGTGACAAGATTTCAATGGGATAAAGCCAAGTACTCCACATCTCTGCCTCTTTCTGCCCTGACAGAGGTCATCAGCAAGGTGAAAATGCATGTGAAATTTACATTAGCATAACACTATTATTATTAATATAAATGTGCTGTTTTGTTTTGTTAGGAGGTGACCTTGGTGGAGACGGAGCTAAAATCCAGATCTGCTGCGTACAACAGTTTAAAAAGTAGTCTTCAAAATTTAGAGTTGAAACATCAGTGAGAACCAATGGATATAACTATATAGATAATTTTAATAATGCATTTTGTAGGAAATAAAAACAAACGTCTTTGTTTGCAGGGGAACATTACAAACACGCTCCTTGAACGACATTATCAGAAAAGAGGACCTGGTCGTTTCGGAGTACCTCACGACACTCCTCGTAATTGTTAACAAGTCAGTAACAAATTACTAAGAAGCAGCTAGTTTATTTTGTACAGGTTTCACTACTGTTGTAAATTTATAAGGTTTTGGTGTAATTTTTTTTTTATTCTAGAGGAAGCTATGAACAATGGGAAAGGACATATGAATCACTTTCAGATTTTGTGGTGCCTAGGTCGAGTAGGTATGTACTTATATTGTTTATATATGTATTTATATTTATTTATAGATTTTTCGTCTAACAAATTCACTGGATCCTGGTTTTAAACTAACAACACTCAGAGTAAATTGACTAGAAATGGCTGACCAAAGGTGTTTGATTACCTGGAGAAAGTAATAGCCCACTTCACTGGGATCACTTGCAGGAAGCTAATTGATGCCTGCTGTTTGTTTTCCCACTTGAGAGAAATTAAGCTAAAAAGCTCAGTTAGAGTAATGATCAAAAAGCAAAGAACAGGAATAGAATAACATTTTTTTACTATAGTGAAATACTACAGCATGTTACCAGTGGCAACCAGACCACGTCTTAAATTCAAAATATTCAGAGGTAATTTATGCTCTTGTCATTGAACCATAAAACTCATTTGTCACAGTGATGGAAAATACAGAAGCTCATAATATTATTTTCTTTCTATGATTAAGCAACTCCAATCCATTTCTAAAATAAAAAAACTGCACTTTCACAGATATTTGTACTTAATTAAATACGCATGAAAAAGCAAAAGTACAGGTCACTTTTTCACACAATTTTAATAGCATTTTAAAACAGTCTTTTTACAGATCTTGATTAATTAAGTAGTTTAAAGCTGAAGCTGGCCAGATAGAGCAAGTGATGTCTTACTGTAATCTGTGTTTGTAAAGATCAGATACAGTGGTAGATTCATGGCTAGAATTACAGTCAACTACAAATATATGCTTAAAAATTAGTGCAATAAATACGGTTACCACGAAAAATCTACTCAATTACAGAAACTTTTCACCCCTAATAATTATTTCATGAAGTCAGTTTGAATTAAATTTGACTCTGCTGCTCTTTTGTCATCCCCGGTACAACCACAAGGAGGCTGTATGAGGACATGGACGCTGGTATCTTCTCAGTCACTCTTTTCAAACGGGCTGTGAGTCAGTTCAAAGCCAATGTGCAGGAGAGCAAGTAAGCAGGGTGCACCAGCAGAAAAAAAACACTTATAATGTCTACTGTGTTGTCTGTGTCACTTAACATGGTGTAGCCTATGATCCACATAGGTTCACTGTGCGCGAATACTGTGTGGAGCTGGAGGAACAGAAGCTGAGAGACATGAAGCAGCTCAGTGCTCGCAAGAAAGAGCAGTATGTAAGTCCAAAGCAAGTCTGAAAGTGCATATGACAGGTTCACATGCTTTATTATTATTATAGTGTTACTTCCATCAGACATGTGTGGGGTAATAACTGTGGTAAATATTTATTATAGGGTTATATCTGTGAAGGGGTAAGGGGAAAAAATGTTGCAGAATTCAGTTACGGGAAGTAAGGAAGGAAAAAGAATCCCCCCCCATCTATGTCATCGATACACAACACTCCCTCCAAAATGCATGGACAATTTATTTGTTAATCTATGTAGCAAAATAAATGTGTTGTGATACATATTAATTTGACAAATCATAACTATTTTCTAAGTTGGACAAGCTTTGATCCTTGTTTACACTATTATTAAATATGATTATGTTAAGTATGTTAGAGAAATTAGTAGTCTAACCTATTATATGCAGTTTAACCTCATATGCAATTTTTGATAAGAAAAATCCATCTTTGAACAGGACTGGAGGCCCTAGACATCATTTATCTCCTATTTATAACTCCATCCTCAGACCTAAATCAAAACAAAGAAAACAATAGTGATAGCCAGTATGCTAATAGGTGTGAGAGAGCCCATTAGGGGCCTGAACGATTTTGCAAAATATGACAGGCACAGTTCACACTTAGACACCTAGCCAACAAACAGAAACTGTACACAAATAGGTATGTTCAGTGTATTTAGCTCCTCCCTTTAGACAAATATAAGGAAATGTTCACCAGTAATCTGACCAGAACTGAAGAAACCGTTTGGATGAGCGGTAAAACATCTTCACTCTAAAACTTTTGTCCAGTTTGTCCAGACAGAACTGAATTTTGCTACGGATCATACCTGGACAACTGAGGGTTACACAGATATGCACTTGTTGTTTATCATGTTTTAATACTCTGTGTTTCTATATAGGGGATCTTTGTTCGTTGGCTCAAGGTGAATTTCACTCAGTTGCTTGTGGCCTGGATTCACATAAAAGCATTAAGAGTATTTGTGGAATCAGTCCTCAGGTCAGTAATGCTATACATTTCTATACATTTCAAAACATGAGCTACAGATTTTGATAATTTAAACATCTGTATGTTATCCCTGACAGATATGGGCTGCCAGTAAACTTCCAAGCTCTTCTCCTGCAGACAGATAAGAAATGCTCTAAAAAAATGAGAGAAGAACTGGAGTCACTGTTTATGCACCTAGACCCTGCTGCCATGACCAGCAAGACAGATGTAAGACCTACAAAATTACAGCGCTAAAGCTGTAAATACTTGTAGTATTTTGCAAATAGACAAATATTTAATAGCATTACACATTAATTTTCTTCCAAGGATGTACAGAATAATTAATTTTATATTCATAGTTATACATTTTTACATGATTTAAAGGGAACGACGGGTCACTAGTAATTCTAGCAAAGTAGTCTGTTCATCTATGATTTGTTGTGGTTTTGGAAAGCTGTGTCTCACTCTGCCTGTTTTGAAAATATACCACTTCCTCATAGCTAAGACCTATAGTGGGGCTGGTGAATGTGACAAAAATACTAAAGCATGAGCAAAGACCTAATTCATAATGAACAAATATTTTATAAAGAATGATTCAGCCTTAGTATACTTAAGGGGTTAAAGTTAGGAGTTAGGGGATTAATTAAGTAGCCACTAATCCTGAATGATTCATAATAAACAATTTGTTCATTACAACTTGGATTTGCTCATCGATTATTAAGGTTAATTCAACTGTAGTTATTATAAATTGTTACCAGACTTTTGTCTGTACACTTCTCGATAAAAAAAATAAAAAAAAGATGTTATTTGAGGATTAGAACTGACTCAATCGATCTTGATTGAAATTTGAATAATTGCACAACATCAGCCAAGTGCTTTCTGGATGATACCAATTCAAGTGATCATTCACCGCAGCACACATATTGATAGGCATTAATTAATTGTTGGTTTCAAGGTTACACGTAATGTTTCTGTCTTTTCTGCAGCTGAGCTGTGACATCCCAGGACTGTCTCAGCAAGAGTATTTTTCCTACATCTCCTTCCACATCAACACCACTGTTCTGGAGCTCAGCTAGCACTTATGGAAAACAGGACCCACTCAATTACATTATAGTGGCTTCTACACATGAAAGTGCCCTGTAAATATATGTACATATTATGAGTTATTTATTATTATTATTATTATTATTATTATTATTATTATTATTATTATTATTATTATTATTATTATTATTATTATTATTAAAACTTCTTTAATGTGAAGATGCACTTTTCACTGCATTAAAAGTTTGTAAAAATAAGTCCAGCTGATAATACAGTTAAGCTGAATTTGGTTGTATTTGGGCCCCAGGCTATAGCTTGGGATCTAATTTGTAACTCACTCTTGGATAATGTTAACCTGAACCCTATTTTAAAATGGACACAGAACTTTGCTCTTTGTAAAATGACTGTACATAAATGTTTATAAAATTTGAACTGTTTAAATCTAAATTGAGGTGAGGGCTGAACTTGCAGCATGCTTCATGGGTTTAATATATTTATCAAGTGGACAAACATGTACAGTGACCAGAAGAAATAATTAAACACAGTAAAATGATCATTGAAATAGTGTATGCTTTATATTTGATCAAAGATCTTGACCTCAGTTAAGGGCTGCATTTAAAATCGAAAATTCAGTCTGTTGTGTTCAACACATGTTGTGTATTTCTCACTAACATGATAGTCCCATGTGACTTCCAGTTTCCATGGTAAAATATTTTCACTAATAATGCAAATTTATGATGGCAGGAATAAGGATTGTGTCACAGATATGAGTTGATATTAGATGTGCTAAAAGTATAAGTAAGGAGTAAGGATAACATTTTAGTTGCTGATGGAGTAGTGAACGTTATTGGTTAAAATAATACTAATAGTTACACTTTCTTTGTGGTTTTAATGGTGACTAACATCTTCTGCTGATGAATATATTCAGTGATTCTGAACCAAACGCTGCATATTGCATTTCTGACACTAGAATCGATAGATGTCACATGGGTGTACAGAGTGCCTCTCTCCAGCACACAGAAGGAGAGAGAGGTGGGTAATGATAGGTAAAGCTGTGCGCTAAAGCAGTGCCACTCATTTCAGCGCTTTGGAGACCTTTGGTCGTTTTACGCATCAGTGCAATGGGCTCTCACTTTAGTTAATGCGCCCTTGTGAGAGCTTTTTCACGTTGGACACTTATAGATGTCATAATGTGGACTGTACCGAAGCCAAAATATAGACCCGGTCTGTGCACTGAAGGGGAGATTGCCGTGAACATAGGCGGAGTGCAAGTGGTTCTTTTCGGAGATGTCCTGAACCGCTACCCGGAGAGCAGACTGGCAGAGCTGCTCACCTGCTCTACTCAGAACTACGAGGGGATTTCAAGTCTTTGTGACGATTTTGACCCTGGCAGGAAAGAGTTCTACTTTGACCGTGACCCAGACGCGTTTAAGTGCATCATAGACGTTTATTACTTTGATGAAATTCACATCAAAAACGGCATCTGCCCTATTTGCTTTATAAAAGAAATGGAGTTCTGGAAAATTGACCAGAGCGTTTTGGACGAGTGTTGTAAAAGTTATTTGAGTGAGAAAGAGGAAGAACTGAAGGAGATCTCCAGTAAAGTGAAGGTGATCCTGGAGGACTTGGAGGTGGAGCGGTGCGTAACGCGGAGCCAAAAGTGCCAGAGGTTTTTGTGGCGCCTTATGGAAAAACCCGGCTCCTCTTTGGCAGCACGGGTCATTGCCATCGCTTCGTTCCTTTCAGTCCTTGTGTCTGCGGTGGTTATGTGCGTGGGGACCATCCCGGAGCTCCAGGTGACAGACGCGGAGGGGAAACTTGTTGAACATCCCACGCTCGACGCTATAGAGACCGCGTGCATGATGTGGTTCACGGCGGAGTACGTGCTGCGTCTCGCCTCGTCCCCAAACAAACTCCACTTTGCCCTTTCTATTATGAACGTGATCGACTTTATGGCGATTATGCCCTTCTATGTGGTCCTGACGCTCACATATCTTGGCACAGCTTCAATGATGGAACTCGCAAATGTGCAGCAGGCGATACAAGCCTTGCGTATCATGCGGATAGCGAGAATATTCAAGTTGGCCCGTCATTCAGCTGGACTTCAAACTCTCACTTACGCGCTGAAGAACAGCCTCAAAGAATTAGGCCTGCTCCTCATGTACATGGGTGTAGGCATATTTGTCTTCTCAGCGTTGGCCTACACCATGGAGCAAAGCCATCCTGAAACACTTTTCAGAAGCATCCCGCAGTCGTTTTGGTGGGCCATAATCACCATGACCACAGTGGGTTATGGAGACATTTACCCCAAAACGACCTTGGGGAAGTGCAATGCCGCAGTCAGCTTCCTCTGCGGGGTCATAGCCATTGCTCTCCCTATTCACCCCATCATCAATAACTTTGTGATCTTTTACAATAAGCAAAAAGTGCTGGAGATAGCGGCCAAGCGCGAGGTGGAGCTGATGGAGATGAAAACCACTCCAGAGACGGAGAGAAAGAGCAGGGAGCAAGTCTCAGCAACTTTGTAAACAATAAAGTCACACATCTACAGACACACAACCGCTTGTTATTGGACAGTATTCAAAAAATGTAATACTTTGCTGTGAAGCCAGTCTCGTCTGTTGTCAGCCATGCGCAATGTTGCTTATTATAGTGACTCCAGCTGTTTGAAAAGTCTGTCAGTGTCAATGTGAAGGGTATTGTACAGAGTGAGATTAGACTGTATATTGAAAAAAATGTCCAAAAGTCACAAAACTACAATTTGAGCTATGATACAAATGATTTAATGATATTAAATGCGTGTACAATAAGCTTTAAATGTACAGTAAATGTGAAGTGTGTACAATAGGCTGTTAAAATGGATTGAAATGGACAGATGGAATGCATGAAAAAGACAAAAAACACAACAATGTATAATAAAGCTTGTAATATTGTGTATTTTGTTTCATTTATTTCAGCTTAAAGCCTTAGTTATATTTTTAAACATCTTAATGCAAGTAAGAGCGAGTCGTGAATGTTACATGTTTAGGATTAGGTTAGAAAACTAACCAGGAATCAGTATTTAATTAAACTTCCATACTTTCCATAGACCATACATGGCCTTGTTTGCACTGATAACATGTTGCAGTATCCCAACATACTTTTGTCTGTGCTTATGCTTCATACACATAAACATTGGTCTGTGAGAAGATGCAGTCCCTTGTGGGAAAACACTTCAAAGTAAAGCCTATAGCCACCCACTCACTGCTCTCTCAACACTGTTTCCCTCCAATGGCTCCTGCTGAGTCCCATTCACTCCCATCACATTTTGAGGGTAAAGAGAGAAACAAAGGTCTGAATAAAGTGCAACAAAATATAATAAAATAAATGTGCGTACGTGGGTGGAGTGTGTAATTATCTTGATTCTGTAGAAAAACAACAGCAGCTCATGTAGTATGCATCAGTGGTCATTATTGTTGCACATTGAAAAGATGCTCTTTCATCCAGAAGTGCTGTGTTTATTGGTACTTTGGGGCCCTTGACCATTGTGAAACAATGTAAAAAAAATTCTCAAAAACATAATAAATCCTACAGAATAATATATAAGTATACAATTTTCAATCAAAGGCACAGCATGCAACTTTCTGAAGCACATCACCTGCATGATTCAATCAAATGTTAAAACCATACTGCTGAATATTATCCATGAATAAATATACACATTTTATGCCATACTATGGAGTATGTCAGAGCAAAAAACATGACCAAGATGGAAAATAAGGTTTATATATATATATATATATATATATATATATATATATATATATATATATATATATATATATATATATATATATATATATATATATATATATATATATATATATTAAATAAGGCTATATTTGTTTTAAAAGTTAGATTTAGTCACAAATTACAGCAGATTACCATTAATCTGTTCTCCTCTCCAGCATTATGCTTCTTAACCTTTGGAAGCTGAATGACCAGCATCGGAGATATTTATGAGTCTCTGGTGAGCGTTTATCCTGTAGTCTCCTGGTGGAGGGATCGATGTTGCCCTGTATGAACATGAAAGAGCCGCAGAGCTCTGTCTATCAATACCTGCTTCACCGGGTCAGTCCAACCTCTCCACAACAGAGGTCTCCCACGATCTTTAGTCTTCTATGGACAGGCATTTGGGGGAGGGGCATGGGCCGAGATGATCCTTTGGTAATTCTCGCTGGGAATATTGGTGTCATGGAGTGTGGGCATAAATTGTTTCTGGTGTTGATGAAGATAAACAAGTTTATCCACTCCTTTTTATGTCACACTGTTATAATGTGACACCTGAACCACCCAGAAAGGCCAAACCTCATTTTGGCTAATCACAAGTTTTCCCCATGTTAATTTGTTGCCTAACTTGTTACGTATCCTACCACATGTATATTTTTATTGGCCTGTAGAATATTACTTTACGTTTCCACCTGCAGATGTCAACATGTTTGTATTTCATCATTTAAATTCAAACTGTGATTTATTTATTTATTTTTGGCATTCTGGCTGTGTAGGTCGGCCGCCAAGCCCACATCCAGGAACCATGTTGTTTTGTTCATACGCACCCCATTTTAGGCAAATATTCCCCTCTGCTTCCCCTTTTCCACTGTGAAAGCACCACTACTTGCCTCAGCAGTGGTCTTCTGTTGTCATGGTTCCAGCTTTAAATAACTGTCTGCCTCATTATTCTGCCTCATGAACCTTTTTTATGCTTTGAGACTAGACTCCCACATTCAATGTTCTCTGTATTTGATCAAAATAGGTTTAATAGCAACGCCTTGGAAAAAACAAGCATATCAAAAATGAATCATATCAGGTGTGGAACGAACAGAAGTAGAAAACACGCTGAGGTGTAGAATTTCTTGAAATCAGAGGTCTATGTAATAAGAAGCTGAGTTGGGTTGCAATGGGGATATGTTACCAAATAGAATCTAAATTGACTTTAAATTGTTCCCTTTTCACTTATTTCCTCTACTATTGCAAAAATACAGACACATACAAGTAGTTTTTACCACTTTGAAATAGAAATAGATAACTTTATTTTGAAATTAGTGAATGTTTATGCTATTGTAAAGCTTCTATAATATTTTCCAGTGTTGTCAGATGTCAGGTGAAGTGCAATTTCTTGTGCATTATTTCTTTCCTCCTTTGTGTTTCCTTCTAATGCCCAGAGAGATTCACACCAGAAAGAGTTTTTAATGGCTTTAGTTATTCCTTTGTCATACGACTCATAATTTTACTGAATAAGGTGACACAACATCAAGATCAATGGTGACTTACTTGTCTCTGATAATTAACAAAATGAGAATATAATGAACATCCTGTCCTTCATAGAGTGGGTTCTTACAATCAATGAGGCTTTCTTGGACTGATCATCACATTGTTCAGTGCATTCAGTCACTCGATGATGGCAACATACAGCAGTTCTATAGATCGCTGGAGGTGTGAGCCCCAAACACATCGTAACATATTCTCAAGAAGACTTCAACAGTTTCCATTTATGTTGTTAGAATACACCCCCAATAATCAGATTATATGAACATCTGACATTCTGGTTCTCATCTCCATTCCTTTGGTGCCATCCTGTTATCCTGCAACACAGTTCTTGACTTTAATGGTCAAATTGTGAAATTAATGGAAGTAGCTCCTGCCTCTCTCTCCTCACGATCTTTGGCCCGACTGATTTATATTGATGTCAAGAATGAATCAGTAGAAGCAGCAGGATGGAAACCTTTCAGACATGTTATTTTAGTACACTGGTCCAATACATTCAGTATGTCCTCTTTCACAGCCCCTGCTCACTCACAGTGGGTATCTGTCTGGGGTTTTAAGCCTTGACTTTTTGTGAACAGACCCTCTTTTGCACAGTGCTTCTTAGTCAATAATGCATGCAGTTAGTCCGCAGCATGGCGTTGTTGGCAGGATGTCTTAAGGTTGTTTTATGAAGGTGAAAGGTGAAGATAACTTTTAGGTCATTATGATGATGTGATTAACCATCGCATTTAGGTTCTCAACCTGTGGTAAATGTGCCACTAGTCTTTTTACTTGTTTAGTTTTTCTAGTATTTGAACAAAAAAGACGAGACATAAATTGACTTGAACCCTCTGCTGCTATTAGGTTTTGTCATTAAAACCACACCTGGAGAATTACTTTCTTTTCCATCTATTTATCATGCAGTAAATACCAATGAAATAGTTTCCAAAAGCTTAATACTGGGTTTAGATGTTTATCCAATACTAAAGGAACTCCCATGTGCAAAAAGCCCATTGTTCACTTGTTTGTTTACACTTTTTGGACATAATGATGATTACATGCTGCAATTCAGAGAACTGTATTTTCATTATTTTTGTTATTTTTTTAAACCCATGTAACTGCAGATTGAACCACTGTGTTCAAATCAAATAGTAAACATAACAAAGTATAGATAAAAAAGTCGTCTGAACTGAGCAATAATTTATATATTAAAACGTGCATTACCTAACACCAATCTTTGGATGTTGTAGCAGACAGTCCAGTACGAGTGCATGTGGTCATTAGTCCTGCCACACCAAGAAATGGTGAGAGAGTAGTCTGGAGAACAGGCTATTAAGTTACTAATTTAGTTATTGACAAACTTCACTGAGAAGTCTGAGGAAAATGTAAATGTAGAATAGACTGTGTATTCTTGGTAAAGGAATAGTCTATGACAGCTGCTATGAACCTGTAGGGTACATGGTTGTTTATTTTAAAGTTACTGGAATACACACATTTAATGCCTCCCCTACATGCAGAAACTCCTGTGGTAAGTTTAATGCATTTATATGGCAGAGTTAGGGCTGATCACCCCTGAATATTAGTGTGTGAACACGGGTAAAACTCAATAACATGGTTCAGCTGGTACTTCACTCACATCCATTTCCTCCAAATTGCTCTTTCAAATGTCAGTGGCCCCAGAGCATGTAAAATCTCTTTTCCAGGCGAAGATGGAAGAGCTCTCTGTACAGATGAGGCAGAGCTAAATAAGCTTACCCAAAATGGTTAAGCCCGTCCAAGACATTGTTTGTATGCTCTCAGACTTCTTTTGCACAAGTCAACAAAAAGTTAAACAGTACTGATAATGTGTTGTACATGAGGACAAATGTTAACATAGACATCTAGATCACAAGGCGGACAAAGTGACTTCTTCCAAACAGGGAATTTACAGAGGGAGTGGATTGGCAGAGTTGACACTCAGTGTTACAATGAAACATACATTTAACAAATAACAAAAGAAGAATTTTGTGTTGCTATAATATATAATTATATATGGGCCAGTTACATAAAAAGCTTTTTCAAAAATTATTATTTACACCATCAAGTCTGTACAGCAAAAGCCATCCTCCTAATTGGATTCAAATACATAAACAAAAAATAAGAACTCAGTGTCTTGCCTCACACGATAACAATATTTTGAGGATCACCTTTGCCACCTGACAAAAGTTGCTCACTCATCAACCATGAACAAAATTTGGGAAGTGAACATCCAGTGAACTCAAACTGAAATATTTATACCTTAAATATTTATATCTTGAAAAATGCATATTCAGCATTTTCTATATTCATGTTAATTCAATAATATAAAGGATTTGCATTTATTATAGCCCTTTTATTCTACTCATTTTATTTCATATCAACTTTGAGAGATTCCAAATGTGGTTAAGTGAATTAGTCCAGTATGTTCTGAATCCCAAGGAGCTCAAACTAAATAATTCATGTGCCAAGTACCTCTTTATTAATCCGTGAAAAAAGTGTAAAGAGCCTCACCTCTGCAGGAGTTAATAATAGCACTGTAAAAAAAAACAAACTACAAGATGGCTGAAATGAAAGTAATCTAATATAATAAATTGCACTTATTACTCTTATTTCGTAAAAGCATCGAGACTAATAGCCGTATACGCTGAAGTTCTAGGAATCAGCCAATACTTACAAAGCATTACCGCATCAATGGTGATATTTCTAGTCTAATAATGGTCAAGTATTTATCTGACTTTTTATATAACAAGGCTTAAACATAAAATCTCCATTACAGTTTTCAAAAGTTCTTCAGTGTGTTTTTTTTTTTGTTAATTTGACTGCATAAAGTACTCCATACACTTCATTATTTAATCTATGTATATACAATCAATGTTCAAATGTGGCCTCTATGCCTGTATCTTTCAGGGTCGTCTCTTTAGGCTCAGTGCATGATACAAAGATGGGGATTAAGATTATAAGGACAGCATTAGCTCCAGAGAATTGCTATAGATTGGACGATGAATATGCATTGTTCCTGCTTGTAGAGAGCCATATTTTTTGTTATGACCTACTTTTTGTTGATATTTATTGGAGGTGCTTCTTAAGTTTGATAATCCACATTTTTCTATTTCATTATAAAATGTGTAAATATTTTAATGTAAATAAATCAAGACTGAAAACAGATGACAACATGAAAAACGGGCCTACAACTGTGTTATGAGTGCTGATCAGTCATGTCTACATGAGAGAACATAAGCTGTGTAGCCCTATATGATCTATAAGAGTCGATGCCTTGTCTAATAAAAGGCACATTCATGAAAGTCACCTTAGCTGAACAGAGTATCGTATTATCATTATGTGCAGTGTTCCATGTCTTACAAAATGGATTTGACAGAAAAGACTCCAAGTTTTTTGAGAATTTGAAACTGGCTTTTCTTCTACAGCTTAATGATTAACCCACAATTCAAACTATTATGCAAGGTTGAAGGTGTACTCAAGGTGTCACCTGAAAATTCTACTCAAATGCTATTGTAAAAATGTGAGAAAGAATTAGGCGACAAGCAAAATCTAAACAAATAACAAAACAATCCAATTTCATATGGATTGTCTGCTGATTCAGTTCTACACCATTTGAGGGTTCAGACAAGATGAGAGAGCAGTCACATGGAGCTACAGGATGCCCACCTTCCCTTTCCAAATCAAAGTGCGACAGTGCCTGCATTCAGATCAGCATGACAGCCACATATGACTAATGACTTTATGGATGCACCACCTGCTCATCACCTTTGATCAAATGCAGCACAATAGGATCCTGTGAGTGTACACAATTTAGTATTGTAAAACACATAACATAGCCTAGTTTTCAGAAAGTCTTTAAGGAAAGCCTATATAGTACCATATTTCCAAAGGTGAGACATGTTTTTTTGTCTTTTTAACTTTTAAATTTTTGACATTTTGGTGTTTGCTCCCTCAACATAAGCTTTCATTCGGATCATTGTCACATCTAAGTTTTATTTATTTATTTATTTATGTTTTTATCAACTTATTTTAACATCCATAGATTTATAATGGACATTGCTACTCCAAAAACGGTTTCCCACATTATCTTCTCTCAGGGACATTAAGATAATCCCTTAAAGTATACTGAGGGTGGTACCACAACTCTGGAAGACCTCCTGTGTGGTACCGGTGCCCAAGACGCCACAGGCCAAGCAGTTCAGCAGCTTCAGGCCGGTGGCTCTAACATCTCACCTGATGAAGACACTGGAGAGACTGGTCCTTGGCCACCTCCGCTCCACCGTGAGCTCAGCGATGGACCCGCTGCAGTTTGCGTACCGGCCTGGCATCGGAGTGGAGCCGTCATCTACCTGCTGCACCACTCACTGTCTCACCTGGATAACCCCAGCAGCACTGTGAGGATTCTCTTCTTGGACTTCTCCAGTGCTTTCAACACCATCCAGCCACTGCTCCTGAGGGACAAGCTGGAGACCGCTGGGGTGGACTGTGACCTGGCAGACTGGATCCTGGACTATCTCACAAACCAGCCCCAGTTTGTGAGAGCCAAGAACTGCGTGTCTGATCTCATGACCTGTAGTGTGGGGGCGCCCCAGGGCACTGTCCTCGTGCCCTTTCTTTTCACCCTTTAGACTGCAGACTTCAGACACAACACGGACAGCTGCGTCCTGCAGAAGTTCTCTGATGACTCTGCCATCATTGGCCTCATCAAGGATGATGATGATGTGGAGTACAGAGGACTAACACAGGACTTTGTGGACTGGTGTCAGCAGAACCACCTGATCATCAATGCAGAGAAGACGAAGGAGATGGCGGTGGACTTCCGCAGATGCCACTCTACTGCCCCCTCAGTGAACATTGAGAAAAGGGACATTGAGAGAGTGGACTCATACAAGTACCTGGGTGTTCATCTGAACAACAAACTGGACTGTACTCACAACACAGATGCACTGTACAGGAAGGGCCAGAGCAGGCTCTATCTCCTGAGGAGACTCAGGTCTTTTAGAGTGAGAGGGCCACTCCTGAAGACCTTCTATGACTCTGTGGTGGCATCAGCCATCCTGTACGGTGTGGTCTGCTGGAACAGCAGCATCACAGAGAGGGAGAGGAAGAAGCTGGACAAGGTCATCAAGAAGTCCAGCTCCGTCCTGGGCTATCCTCTGGACTCAGTGCAGGAGGTGGGGGACAGGAGGGTCCTGGCTAAGGTCTTTTCTATGCTGGGCCATGAGTCTCACCCCCTGCAGGACGCTCTGTCTGCCCTGGAGAGCAGCTTCAGTGACAGACTGATACACCCTCGCTGTGTGAAGGAGAGGTTTCGCAGGTCTTTCCTTCCTGC
Source organism: Periophthalmus magnuspinnatus (assembly GCF_009829125.3). Lineage (NCBI taxonomy): Eukaryota > Metazoa > Chordata > Actinopteri > Gobiiformes > Gobiidae > Periophthalmus > Periophthalmus magnuspinnatus. Next base: position 10,030,451 of record NC_047147.1, on the reverse strand, counting down.
TGCTGTCAGACTGTACAATGAACACTGTTAACACTTCCATACCTATGTGCAATACTTAAGTCACTTTACGAAGATGTTATATTAGAGTCTATTTTTAGTTTATTTTTAAGTATATTTTTAAAATTATTTTAAACTATTTATCTATTATCTTGTTTTATTGCATGTACCATTTTCCTTCTGTTCTTTAACTGTGCGGTGAAATACTGGAATTTCCCCACTGTGGGACTAATAAAGGCATATCTTATCTTATCTTATCTTATACAGTGAACTTGGCATTCTTTTGAGATAGCCCTATATTTTTGGATAAATGTGGTTTTTTTTTGTGTCTGTTTTTTGTCTTAGGTGAACAAGACCCCGCTTCACAGTATGTCTGGTTGCGATGTGCATTGCCTCTATAGTCAGCTAACACAATCTGTTCAACTGGAGGTGTCTCAAGTGTGAATTCTAAGCATAAAGAATATCATAGCTCATATCACGCTGATGCTTTATTGAGCCTAAGCGTCTAAAAACACAGCCTAAACCCTATATCCAATGCGTACATGCAATATCAACTCATGATTTTGTTTTTATTACATGCAGGCACCATCTAGTGGACAAATGAGAAAGCGTAGTCTTTATTACTACATTACCCATAATTCATCAGCACACCTGCCCCTTAAGCTGATTGGCTGTTCGCGGTGGCTCCTCCCACTTTCCCCGGGTTGAAGTTGACTCCTATCAGCACAGCTCCTGTTAGAAAGCTTCGTAAACATTGTGCGGAGCTGTCAAACCCTAAACCATGGCGACCCACACTAGCTTATTCTGCCGTTTCTTGGACGGACATAGACGTGTGCTATATTTTAGAAAAGTGTCGGTAAGAGGTGCAAAAATGGACACGCAACTGCATACCAGCGTTGCGCCAAAGCAGAATGAACTTGAATCTGTTGATACGACTTCAGCTGCTCACAACTACAACTTTTCTGTCAAAACAGCATTGAAACAGGTAACAACTGCACTGAACTCTATGCAAAATAATTTTCTGAGAGAGTTGCAGATTGGGTGATTATTTATGTTTTGATTTGTGTGATTTTAATGTCTTTCTTATTCTGTAAAGCACTTTGAATTACCTTGTGTACGAATTGTGCTATACAAATAAACTTGCCTTGCCTTCTGTGTGTTTAATGTGCAGTTAAAGGTATATTAGCATACATAATCATTAACGAGTAACAGTCTCTGCTTGGGCTGGTCAAAGTTGGCAAGAGACTGACAGTCAAAGTTCACCTGCTATTGTCCATTGTGTTTTGTTTGCAGAAGAGGTTTTCAGACAACATCAAGCCTTTTTCAGCCTTCCTGACCGATACGTTTGGCCGCAGACACTCATATCTGCGAATATCCTTGACGGAAAAGTGCAATTTGCGCTGTAAGTATGCTTTATGATTGCAACACCTCATACAATAGGCTCTTTTCTCTTCCGGTAAGGCCAAGATTAAAAAGAGGATAGTTTTAAAGTAAACCTGAACCCAACCAGCTGCTGTTGCCAGTATTGGTGCTGTTTTTTTTTAGAAGGCTCTTATCACTAATAGTGCCACAATAATATTCCACTATTACTTTTTCCTTTGGTATTGTTTCATAATACCTTTTATTGTATTTATAATAAATGCATTGCAAGTTAAATGAACCATTCTTAGACTTTAAAAGTTCAGAGACACTGTCAGTCAGTCTCAGGCACAAAGTTACTGGTTCCATTCTATACTATTATTCATATTTATTATAGGCAGACAGGAAAATTATATAAATTCTCATTTTCCTTTATACAATACATCTTTGTTACTACTACTGATTACTTTTTCATAGACTGTATTGTCAAAATAATTTCTGTTTTTTTTTTTTTTTGCCTAGGCCAGTATTGCATGCCAGAGGATGGAGTGAAGCTGACACCAAAGGCCCAGCTGCTGTCCACTGCTGAGATCCTGACCATAGCTCGCCTCTTTGTGCACGAGGGGGTCAATAAGATTCGCCTCACAGGAGGAGAGCCCCTCATCCGCCCTGATGTGGTTGACATCATAGGTGAGGATAGGGATGTCATCATCTCAAATTTAAGATCCAATTCCCATTTGAGAAATTGTATTGAGAGCTGTCCAGTTACTAATACAATATAATATATCCTCCTTATAGTTTTATAACCATTTTGATTTAGATAATAAGCTCCAGGACTTATCATATGCAACAACTACTTGTACTTGCTCTATACATAGTAGTGGCTCATACCACCCATCTTCTACAGTAATTTGTATTTTCACTGTCCCAAAGTGTAAAGCATCTTTGGATGTCTTGAAAAGCACTATACAATGTATTAGCAGTATATAGTGGTATTATACTTATTTAGTTATCACTGTCTTACCAATATGTTGTGCCCTCTATAAAATGTTGAGAAGCATTTCATTTTGATGATGATGCCACTGATGTGATCCCTGGGTCACTCACAAGAACTGCATGGCGCATGCCTGAAAATTAAACTATACATGTGATTAGCAAGGAAATTAATTTAAAATACCCCCATTGTCATCATTTATAAACAATTGTTTGTTATTAGCAGTATAGTTGTATGGAAATGAAAAGTCTTTGTAGAATAGGACAGTTATGTGTGGTGAATTAAAAGCATTACTGTGTCATTTGACTAGAAGCTGGTGAGATGTCATGTGGCTCAATACAGACTGATGAGATTACGTAGAAAGAAACTAATTTTGTCTCTATTTTTCAAAAGCTGAACTAAGGAAGCTGGAAGGACTCAAAACTATTGCTGTCACAACCAATGGTTTAAACCTCGCCAGGTCCCTGCCCCGGCTGAAGCAGGCTGGTTTAAGCCACATCAATATCAGCCTGGACACGTTGGTACCAGCCAAATTTGAGTTTATTGTCAGGCGGAAAGGTAATGTGTCCTTTACATGTAATCATTGTTTGTAACAGTTAACTTTTCATATTGTGATGCAATGCTTTTCTTTTATTTAAATTAATTATTTGCAATACAGTTATACCTTTAGCTATAGACATTATGAATTTGTTATCAGGTATGTACATATGTAGAAACCGTGTAGCTCAAATCACAAAATGGTTAAAGCTGACATATTATGTAAAATCGACTTTCACAAACTTAACTATGTTACGACGGTAACATCTTGTGGAATTCATTCTGACAATACCTTATGAAGTGACTCCAGCTACAAGACTGACACACGCACTCCCAAATACTGAGAGACTCAGGGCTTAGTGCAATCAAAAACTATGTCTTCACCCAGAGCCCACCCATATACACTTACACCTGGAACTAGTGGTGGGAACACTTAATAAAATATCTTATTTGTCCATTTCTAGGTTTTCATAAAGTCATGGAAAGCATTGACAAGGCAATTGAAATAGGCTATAACCCTGTGAAGGTATGTTTACTAGCTCTACCTGCCCTATATTTTCATATAAATTATAGCTACACATATGTACATATGTTCATTATGTCAGTATTACGTAATTGACCCCTGCAGGTCAATTGTGTGATAATGCGAGGATTTAATGATGATGAGGTATTGGATTTTGTGGCACTCACAGAGAAGAAGCCTGTGGAAGTGCGATTTATTGAGTACATGCCTTTTGATGGTAAGTTGTTTTGTTTATTATACTGACTTACTGGTAAATATTTTAATGCCTGCACAAAGGGCAATAAGTGAATATTTCATCACTATAAACAATATTAATTACATTAATGCATGTATAAAAACCAGAATGAAATAGAACAATAATTTGTCACTATGCTACTGTCCTTTTACAGGAAACAAGTGGAATTTTAAAAAGATGGTGAGCTATCAGGAGATGTTGGACCAAATTCGTCAGCACTGGCCAGACATCGGAATGCTTCAAACAGGGCCAACAGACACATCTAAGGTCTTATTAGTCTTTTTCTATGTATTAATGTATGTATGTTATGTAATTTATTCATTTAATATGCTTTATCCGTAACAGACATATCAAGTTCCTGGTTTTAAAGGACAGGTGGGTTTTATCACTTCCATGTCTGAGCATTTCTGTGGTACCTGCAACCGCTTAAGAATCACTGCAGATGGCAACCTCAAGGTAAAGTCTGACTCATGACTGGACTGAAATGTGTTTGTTATGATTTAATGTTTTAACATGTCCAACCAGGTGTGTTTGTTCGGCAACACAGAGGTGTCCTTGCGTGACGTCATACGCTCTGGTGCATCAGATGAAGAGTTACTACAGATAATTGGAGCAGCTGTTGGCAGAAAGAAGAAGCAGCATGCAGGTATGCTAATCCAGTGCAAAAGGTCACCAGGTATAGTCAGTTTATATCAGGGATTCCCAAACTTTTCAGGCCTGGACCCCTACTATTAAATTATCTTGACATCTGTAATAATTTGAGGTGTACTTGTATTCATTTCAATAATTTATTGTGTTATTTGGCCTAATTTCACTTTAATATACTCTTATCACTAAATAAATAATAATAATAATTAAAAAAAATGAAATACAGTTTTAGTCCTACTTCCCAGTTTGGGAACTGCTGGTTTATATGGTTGTATTTTCTATTTCAGGGATGTTCAACATCTCCCAAATGAAAAACAGGCCCATGATCTTCATTGGTGGGTGACAGTGTACGTACACACGCATGAGCCACCACAAATAGTACAATACTGTCTAAAAAGTATGTAATGAAATGCTGTTAACTGATAGTCCTTACATAAATCAATATCTCTAAAACTACTCATCAACAAAGTGTGATTTGGGAATTAATCTTGCAAAGTTTTAAAGAGTTTTGACATAAATTAAAGGTACTAGTTTAACACACAATTAAAGGTGTACTATTTAACTTGTGGTGGAGAGTCCGCCATCTGCTTGTTTCTATGGAGATATTATTATGGCCATGATCAGTGAACAAAATTTGCAAACTAGGAATGTATGCCACAATATGGCATTAACCTTATCTATCTTCATGGAGACCGTCCAGTCAGACCATCCAGTCAAGCTCCAGGTCAGTTCTATGTTGAGGTGATCCCACTCACAGTAAGAATATTTTTGTATGTATTTGTACAATTTGCCATAAAACACCAGAAGTGAAATAAATGCTAATTAGATATGTATAATTAAGGTCAATTAATTGTAGAAATTTCAGGCAAATCCAAAATATCATATAGGCAAGCAGGTGATGGACCTCCTGACTGGAAAAGTTGTGCAGTGCATCTTTTAATGAATAATTTATCTGTTTTGAAGATTTGTTAGTATTGCGAGACATTTTATTGCTTACGGGCAATTGTATGTAGGTGCTTCATGGAGCTGTATTTTGCAAATGAAGCAATCTTTTCTCATTTGCAGAGTACTGATGTTAGCATCTATTAAGCTGTTCTTTTCTGTTCTTGTACTCTTTCCTACAGGCAATTTGTCACTCCCTCCAACCACACATCCTAGAAGTGTTGGCCTCCAACATATCTTTAACTCAGAGGATGTTTCGTGCCTTACTGATTTGAAAGCTTTAACAAAGCTCTCCTGTGTCTTTTCCCCCAATATAAATGGGCACCTTAGGTCACATATCAGCAGGAACCCACTTGAACTGGCCCCCATTTCATGCAGACTTCCACCTAATGCCAAACTACACCAGAGTATTCGACTATGCCATCACAGCTCCGATACAGACGATCCTAAGCTTTCACATACAGATGCCCAGGGCCGTGCATCCATGGTGGACGTTAGCGCAAAAGCCCCCTCATGCAGAACAGCCTCGGCTCAAGCCACTGTCCTACTAGGTCCCACTGCGTTTTCACTCTTACAGGAAAACCATTTGGTTAAAGGTGATGCGTTAGCTGTTTCACAAATAGCAGGAATTGTAGCTTCAAAACAGACTTCAAACTTGATACCACTGTGCCACCCACTTTCCCTTGATCATGTTACTGTCACGTTTGAACTGGATGAAAAGCAGAATGCAGCTATTGTCAACTCAACATGCCGCACCACAGGCCGAACAGGAGTGGAGATGGAGGCTCTGACTGCTGTGTCGGTGGCCGCGCTCACCCTCTATGACATGTGCAAAGCTGTGACCCATAACATCATAATCACGGACATCAAATTAATCAGTAAAACCGGTGGCAAAAGAAACTTCCACCTCTTTGAGAATACAAATAAGGATGCTTGAATATAAACCTGTGAAGTACATCATGTTTAACTATTATGGAAGTGGGTGACTAATATATATACATAATTTGCATTATATGCATAATACAAATGGCTTTTAAGAAATAAAGGGAACCAAAAATTGCTCCGGAATCTCTAAACTAAAAGAGTGCAAAGTGATACTTCTATCAACATTTCTGTGATGCATATTAAGATACTGCAAAAGTCAAGAATCTCCTAAATATTGAAGCTAAACATTTTTGTCAATACCACCCACGTGTGATAACCTGCCTAACTTAAGCCCTATATAGAAAAAAGCAATGCTGTGTGTATTAACATCTGTCATGGGGCTATAGATGAAAAGTATCCCTTGTGGCTAATTCTGGCATATTTACAGAAATTTTCATTTATATGCTCTGTACATGAAATAAATAAAATTAAAATAAAAAACATTATTAATTCAATTTCTGATGGTTTTCTTCCCATTCCTTTTCGCGACAATAACTTACATGCATGTTGTTTATTGTTGGTTATATCTGTTTGATGACTATTTGGATAATATAGCTTAGTAAAAATATTCACTTGATTGAAATAAAATAATGATAACCTACATTGTATAGGCCTATGCTACTTCGAATTGAGCTAGACTTGCAAGTTCACTTCCTTGAACTTTGGTAGTAGCGCACTGACTGACTACTGGAGCAATCACAAAGTTTTCGAGTTGTTCTGTCTTGGGCAACTTGCACTATTTTTCTTTTTCACATTAACATAAGAAATGTGAACTGAATTTTGTGGTTTCTTGTAAAGGATGAATTATTATCTAGCGTCTCTATGGTGACTGTCAGGGCTGCACGTGCGTGGTCATGCTAGCGTCTCTATGGTGTCAGTGTTAAACCGACACGTGCGTGCATCATTTTGCTCAAAGATACCAAAACACTGACTAACTAAACGGCAGAAATAGACTCAGGTGAGTTAAAGTGAACAATATTCTATCAGAAATTAGTTGCTAAATGTAATGTTAAATGTTAATGCTAGCCAAGGCCGGCTCTAGCTTTCAGGGGGCCCTAAGGTGAATTTGTCTTAATCTGAATGAGCGTGAGTGATGAACGTTAACTTAGCTACATTTAACAGAAGTCTTGGGTGAAATCCATGATTAAGTGAAGCTACTGTACAATCAAAGACGGTGTACTCTATCAAAGAGTGTGTAAAAAACTCTGTTAAACTCCTTGTAGGCTGCATTGTAATTGACACAGGCCTATACAGATATGGAGCCCGAGGAGGACACGGAGGAGAACATAGAGAACCAACGGGAGAGTGTAAGAGTCAAGTGTCACACACGTCTCTATGTGCTGGGGCCAACATATTTAAGTTGTATTTTTTAGGAGTTGGAAGATATTTTCATCGGGAACTCTGCTGGTAAAGTTGAAGAGGAAAATACAGAAATTGGGCTACAAGACATTAAACAAAAAGCAATAAAAGAACAGCCGTTATTAATGAAAAAATGTAGGTGTATGTGACTACAGTACCTAAACTGATGTTTCATAATGTTTTAAAGTTAAAGTTGTTTTTTTTAGTTTTTTTAAAGGCTCTTTTGAAAGGAGAAAGGAGACCTAAGGATGGTGCTCATAAGATGGAGACAGTAAGTGTAAGTGTTGGAAATAGCATTTTAATAACACATTAACAGTACACGTTTTGTCTTATAGATTGCGGCATGCAAAGCACAAATAGAAGCAAAAAACCTTTTAATTAAAGTAGAGAATTCCCAACTGTTTTTTCTACACAAATCTCTTGAGGTCAGTCAGAGATATCATGACAGTTACCTCAATGAAAACAAGAAAAGGACTGAAAATGCTTTAATTGGGTAGGTATAATAGTTTTTAACAGACCAAAATAAAATATATCATCATGTTCTCATGGTCTCCCCATAATATATATCGCATTTTGTTGACAGGATTCAACATGCAAGGGATACAGAGCTAGTTTTTGATGAGCTGAATGACAATTTGATTGAAGAAAAAAAGAGCATTGAGAGGTGTGGAGGGGACAATTACATAGTTACCATGGTGACACAAAGCCCACATTAGAAAAAAACAGCTAAGTTTAAGATTAGGTAGTTGGAAAAGTAATGAAACAGGCTACAACATGAATGAATGAATGAACAACACATTTCAGGAGCTTGTGATCAATACAAGCATTCACAGCCCTCTTTAGATGGAAAATTGACTCTTGTGAGCTTTAAGCCATGTTAGAATGTTGTTACCTCAGAAAATTTCAAATCTGCCAACTGGACAAAAAGCTGTAGGAGTGAAATTATTGATTTGATTGAAATTGATTATGCTAAGTATTACTCATTAGCTGTTTAGACTGAGCTAACAAACAGAAACTGTAGGGGTGTTAGTTTCAGTGTATCTAGCTCTTCCCTTCAGAAAGATAGAAGGTCCACCAATAATCTGACCAGAACTGAAGAAGTGGCTTGGATGAGCAGCAAAATGTCTTCTCCAGAACTTTTTGTCCAGTTGACAGATTTGAATTTTTCTTTTACTATGGATCATACCGGGACACAGACACCCATAGTTTTGTTTTGCTTCATTCACACATATTAATCCTTTATTATTAGTCTATTTACATCTCCAAAATTTTTTTACATTTCCAATTTCAGGGCTGAAATCATCCAAATGATTATAGTGAAGGGGCACTTCCTGTATTACACATGACTTCACAAGGTGAAATGGATTTTCCTTTTGAGAGAAGAATACATCTTAAATATGCAGGGTTTGTATGTTAAACATGTGTGAATGAAACAAAATACAGCTCTGGATATGTTTTTGATGAGAAAACAACATAACAGATTAAAAAGTAGCGTAATATAGGCCCTTTTAAAAGATGTTTTCTAAAAGTGGAATGTGATTAATTGGAAAAACCACCACTTTCCACAACTGCTCAGTAATTAAATATTATGTAAACAAGGCAAAAGCATGTGTATTTTGTGAGGTCAACTATGATTTCCACAGTGATGCAGCTAAAGGTCTTTGTCATTTTTCACAGAGATATAGAGCGGATAGATGGCATTCTGAGTCAGTATACTCACTGCAAAGACATTCTGTTTAAAATGTCTCCGGTCGATTGCCAGGAGGCACAGACAGCAAAGGCAAAGTATGCACATGACCACACACTGATGCTGTATCATAACTAATTAGGACTGGGTACCTTTTCATATACTGATTTCTGAACAGTAGCTGGTTTTCAGTACTTGTACTCAGTACTTTTTTATGGTACCCACTCCTGTATTGATCATCATTTATCTATTATACATCTTTGGTCACACATTCAAAAAAAAAAATAATTATTTGTTAGAAAAAAAGTGTAGTTTTTTTTTTTTTTTTTTTTTTTTTTAAATCTTTCATTCATTTCTAGAGCCATCCAAGGACCCATTTCTCAGTAAACCTTAAAAACTACTGTACCAACATTTTTACTAAAATTACTACCGGGTAATTACTACTTTTTCCGGGTACTGTGCTAGTACCTTGTAATGGTATTCAGCCTTATTACTAATGTATTACTTTTTACTATAAACATTTAAATATGTTAAGTATTCCGGGTAATTTCCGTTATAGAAGTTGTAAGTAACGTTTTAAATACAGCCTTGTATGTATAATCTTATTTACAGAGAGACAAGTGGGGTCGAAGATGATGTGAGTTCAGTTTATCAAACACCACTACTAAAAGCATTCCATTTTTAATCCTAATATGTTTTTTTATCCCAGAATTCCCCCGCACTCTTCATATCCACACCAGAGGACCTATTGGACATGATGACAGAGCTGTCAGAGCAAAATGTTTCTCTGATGCAGAACGCTCCCAAAGTGGATGACACACTGAAGGAGCTAAGCCAGTCCTTTGTAAACACTTTAGCCAGGACGTACGTTAGTACTTTATTTATTTGGCATATATTGACTTTTGGAAGAATCCTGTTTTTAACCAGGATGTGATAATGCTCTTGTAATACTTTTACTCTTTCTTATAACTTAGTCTAGTTCAGTTTCATGCATATTTTAATGAGGTGTATTTCGTACACACTTGTTTCAGTTAGGTCCTGGTCTAGTCCAGGTTTAGTTCCAGGTTTAGTCCCAGTTTAGTCCCAATTTGGATTTGGTGATTGCACAAGTGTGAATGCAGCCATAGATTTTGCCTGAACACCAATTGACTAGAAACAAAAAAAACACAGGTTAAAATTATTTTATATACCATTATTTTATTTAAGTGGAACACCTCTTCATTAACTATAGTGGCTAGGATGCTACCAGAAGTAAATAAACTGTCCTCAAATTTGAACTTTCTGTTTAAATGAAGGGATGAGTTGGAAGAAAAAGTGAATATGCAGATCCTTGACTTGAGGGAGAGAGGTGATATAATAAAGACAAGTAAAAAAAAACTAAAACAGAGAGTCATTCTGTACGACTCGCTAAAAACAGCCGATGAGGTAAAAATAAAATACTTAGAAAAGTTACTCCGTGTACATTTATTACTCCTTATTAATATTATCTGATTATGTGTACAGGACATTATGTTGAATGTTTTGAGGGAACAGGTGTCTAAGACGTACTCTCAGTGCATGGACGGGTGGCCGCAGCACCACCTCAGCACCCTGGAGATGGTGGCCAACATGGAAAGCCGAATGGGCATCCTCCTGGACCAGCTGGAGAGCATCCCCAAGGACTTTGTGGAAGAAGTCATGAAAATAAAGGAAAGTGAAAAGAGAAGCAGGTCAGTCCCATCTGTACATTTCTGAGATTTAGAAAGATAGCTGTGGGTACACATGCACACACATCAAAATGGGTCTTAACTTGGACTAAAGCTGGGACTGAGCCTAAACTAGACCAGAACTAAACCCGGACTACAAGGGGACCAGAACAGGACCAAGCCATGTCCACATCTGTACCAAACCAGGACAAATGTGAGCACATCCTATTTTAGAACACATTTCATGATGCATGTACCTTTTCCAATTGCAGCATACACCTTTTTAGAGGTAAACATGTTGTGATGCCACCTTTCTTCTCAAACTTAGCCCATATACATTTTTCACAGACAACAACAGGAGCAGTTCCGACTACAAAGACAGAAAAAGGAGGAAAGGCTCCAGAAGTGCATACAAAGATCTCTCAAGGCCAACCCCAAAAAAGTATTTTTTTTTTCTGCCGGCACCTTCTTCCCTCACAGACTGACACACACCATATTTGTGTAGACGTACGTTTATATATTATTCCTGTTTTCTGTAGCTGGGAAGGAAGCTTATGCCTCGGTGTATTCCTGTTGAGAGTCACGTCAAAGAGGAAGAGAATGTAGAATCTGAGGAGGACGAACTAGAGGTCTTCCTGTTCGGGCCCAAAAAAAGTGAATAAATTCAGTTTAGCTAAACTAATTCACCCATTGACTATATGTTTACATTTACAATATTTTGATTATAGTAATTTATTAAGAAGCTTATGTAACTGGACATGTGTTTTCAAATTTTAATGGATTGGAGAAAAATTAGATACACTTGTGGACAGTGTGGAAACAGTGTCCCTTACAAAAAAGAAATGAATAACTTTAATAAACAATTTTAATAACTTGTTTTTATATATAATATATATATATATATATATATATATATATATATATATATATAAAAATATAATGTTGACAAGTACTTGGGGTTTTATCATTTATTAATTGATTATTAGACTTTAGTCATTAAATTCTTGTATGCGACATCAAATTATGTGAATAATAAATCTAAAAAGAAGCAAATGATGATATAAAGTTTTAATTTAGTATATTGTTTGAATTACCATTGCTTTTCTATTGAATATGCTAGAAATCCACACACCTAACTGCTTGTTTATTAAAAAGAGCCTTTTTCAGGTTCCAGGGACAGGTTTTATTGTAACCCTACAAAAAACAGGGTGAGAAAATACAAATCAAATATAATGCAAAAGTTTCTCTTCTCATACAAGTTTATCATCATGATACAAGGACCACAGTTTCATTATTCATATTCCTTTAATATAACATTTTATTGTAATGATGTGTGTACATACAAAATATAGCAAACTAAATAAGGCAAATAAATAGAGGTATAATTTACAGGTAAATGGAACATTCAGATGTGTTTTTTAATCTTTTGTCAAACATCACGAATGGTGTACAAAATGATTTTTTTTTTCCAACTGTACATCTTTCGGTAGAGGATATTTTATCCAACCGTAAAAATACTGACTCCTTACAATTTTACAACCTCAAAAATTAGGTGCAACTTTTACATTTTTCCTCACATCAGCGGTTGGCCGTGTTGCAAGCATACTTCTTATAAAAGCCAGAAATACACAGTGTGCACCTGGTTCGCACATGCAAGTCGATGCCAAGTGATAGAAACATCTCCCTCCCTTTATTTAACAGCCCATCTTTGTCCTGTCAGCACTTATCGCCTCACCCCCCTCGTAATCTTCAATACTAAGAGCAACCTCGCTGCAAAATCGGAAATTTCCCATAGTACAAAAAGTGCATCAAACAGCTACTAATTTCATTCCTCTGTGTTTTTCCATCATTAGACACTCCACAATATGCCAGTCAATGGCCGTAATAAACACCAATGTGAAATAATACTGACAACGCATAACTCTTTAGGAAATAGAGCCAGCTATAATAAAATACAACATATTACAATTCAAATGGGTTAGGAGTTTCGAGTCTGTCAACATCTAGTTTGCAGAAAGTGATGGGAAGTTACAGAGGATAAGAAATAAAACAGCCTTACAGACATGAAAACCAGGTCAATCTTAAATTCATCAATGAGAAAGATTTGTAGCTATTGTTTTAAATTTGAATGTTTTTGATTTGTAAGAAAATATTTATTTGAAAGTTCCTATTAGTTTCTATAATTTATTATGGCAACAGAAACACGTTAAGGGATTAATTTATATTGTGCCTGCAAAATAAAAAATAAAAAAATTAAATGAACTCCTAATGACTAGGGAGACGCGATTTGAAAAACACATGACAACTGATGCAAATGGCTAGTTTCACCACAAGATGGCGCCCAAGTCATTACAACCAACTGTTGGATTTTTTTTTCCAGCTGGGGGGCAGGAGCAGAGGCACTTGAACTTGAAAAAACGGTGAAAGAGCTGTGAGTGATATGGGATGATTGCCTTTAAAACCAAGTGCTTGTAAAGTTAAGTGCAGTGACAATATTTTTAATGAAGTTGTAAAATTTGACATGGAAAACAATAACCGTGTCTGTATTTTTGTGAGCAGTTATCAGAATGGAATGAGTGGCAGTAATATTGGCTAGGTTTTGTTCCAAACCCATCTATGTCATTCTTCAAAGCTTTATATATAATTCTAGCTTGACACATTTTAAATATTTTAATATGAGAACCTTTCTGAGTTTGTGTCACTACATTTGACAGAAGTTGTTGCCAGTTAACGTCTTGCACACAAGCAACTTTGCATCAAGTCTTAAGTGCTATGATAATGCTGTCATAAATAAATATGAACTGAAATATTGAAAGCCACTTTAGCACTAAATGAGCAATGCATTCCTGCTGTGTGTAACAAAACTGTCATGTTTTAGCACCAATAGGTCAGATCCATAACAAGTAAGAACCCCAATCTTTAAAAAAATCAAAACTTTTGACCTACAAAATATATAAATTCATATATGGTAATCCTTCATGACTTAAGTAGAGCTAATTAATGACCAGAGAGGATACTTCCTGATTTGGGTAAAAGCTACGAGTGGTGCTGAGGTGTACATAGGGCTTCCACAGATTCCTTATACACACACAAAGCTCATAATATTGTGAACTTGCAACACCAGCGTACAATAAAGCAAAATGCCATGGAAACATAGAAAAACCTCTTGGCAATTAGCTTGTCTGCATCTAAATATAAATATATATGTACTGATACACACCTAATTGCAGTAATACAGGTTCACACTTCTCCTGTACATCTCAAGAGCAATTTACAAAACAAAAAACAAGATAGGTAATGCTTGAATCTTTTATGGCACATTTCGTATGTGTCAGGCTGTGAAGACATTGGCATGATTTGGATAAGTGTGGAAATGCTTTGATGAGAGGATCAATAGTATCGCTCCTTGTGACCATTTGTGTAATAACTTTGCTGACACTTTATGCATACATGTCTTTCACTCAGTCACTTGGCCTTCCACTATGTACAGTGTGACTGGTTAATCCCATTTTTATGAGCTCCTGGGATTGTGGGAAAAGGGAGCGTTCAAACAGGAAGTGAAAACAACACTTTAGCACAGTGCTAACAGTTAATAGTGTCACAGTGGTCAGTCAGTCTGTTAGCTGTCATCAGGTTAGCTCCAAAGCATCTTCAACTTCAACAGGTGAAAACGAGACATAGAACGGAGTCCGCATCCTTCTTGTGGCTCTTTGTAACCAGTCAGTAACAGACAAAAGTGTAGGAGGTGTTTTGGATTTGTACATTATGTTTTCCTCCTTCGTTATCATTAGTAGTTGACCTTGGTGACAGCACGCTCGCGACCACCACTTCCCTCTACCAGCTGATTGACGGAGCGCTTACGGTTGCGCTTAAACTTGTTCAGGTCCTTGTCAAAGACTTCACCTGATCGTAAAGCTGATACCAGATCGTCAAACTCTCCGCCCACTTCTTCTGTCGTACCAGGCTTCTTGGTCCGACGCTCACGCTCTCTCTGTTCCTTCAGCTGGACACAAGAGCAATACTTTAGACAAATTATGTACAATTGTATTCATGAAAAGATACTGTTATGGATTAGAGATGGGACGTCTGTGTAATCCCTCAGTTGTCCAGGTATGATCCAGAGTAAGGGAAAAATTCAATTCTGTCAGCTGCACAAAAAGTTTTTTGCATAAAGGCAAAAAGTTTCGCTTCTCATTCAAGCCACTTCTTCATTTCTTGTCAGATAGCTGGTGGACACTGTCTTATATCTATCTCCAGATAAATGGAGGCGCCAACTACACTGAAACTAACACTCCTGTTGTTTACAGTTTACAGCTGGGTCATATTTAGCATAACTACAGGCCCCTAATGGGTGCTCTCACACCTATTAACATACTGGCTAGCCCCATTGTTTTCCTTGCTTAGAATTAGGTCTGAGGATGGAGTTATTAATAGGAGGATTCCTGTTCAAAGATGGATTGTCTTTCCTCACAAAAATTGCCTCTCAACTCCCCTCTCAATTTTTTGTTCAGTTGACAGATTTTCTTCAACTATTAGAGAAGGGACAAAATCTTGAGCTACCAGAGCTTGCAACATTTAAAAGCTACAATATGTTTGTCTTGAAGTACAGCCTCATAATTGGTGTTCTTTTATTGCTTGCTAATTGGTTGCAAATTAAGAGGTACATTAGATCTAATTGTTGAAGAATAAAATCATCATGATTGCAAATCATCAAACAAATACTTTTACAGAAAATAATTACAAAAAAAATACAATATTATATTTAAAAAAACGTTAAAATGTTTTATAAAAGAAATATCTGAACAAAATATGACTGATTTATTATAAAATATCAATAGCTTCCCAAATTGTGTTCTTGTTGACCCAGTCTTGTGTCTTATCTAGTCTTTTGGGATTTATCCCGTTTTCCAATTAAATTTTCTAATATAGTGGTAGTTGTGCATTACCATGGCCTCCATTCGAGCCCTTCTCTCCTCTTCCTCTTTGCGTCGCTGCATGTTCTCCAGGTCTTGTCTTGCTTCACCAAAAGACTGCAGGAACGTGTCAAAGATCCCAAAGAACTCATCTGGCTGCATCCTTCCTTCATCCTCCCCAAAGTGCTTCAAAGCTTTGGCAAACTGCAAAGAAAACATCAATGCACATATTCAAAAATCAAACTTGAATCTCTTCTTGAATAGTTAGTTCAAAAGCATTATTGTTTATAATTACATTGCAATGGAAGGTCCTGAAACTGCTCTCTAAATGTTAGTGCAAAAGCAACCCAAGAAGCTTGACTACATTTGACCACCGTATGTCCACTCTGCTGTGCCATCTGTCTCATGAACTTTGCCAAGATGATGCCTACAGCCAACAGCACACATTCCCCTGCTCAAAACAAGATGTCCAGGAAGTGTTTGCCAGCTTTAACCAAATTGAATATATTTTACATTTCAAATTCTTTTGAGTTGCTACTGTTTCAAAAAAGTTTTTTCCTTGCCAAGGAAGAGGGTCTGAGAACAGGATATGCTCTGGGACAGTTACTTCACTGTTTCGTGTGAATGCTGGTTCATTTGATTTTCTAACTTTATGTTGGTTAAATCAAGAATTTTGTGAAGCCCTGTGAGGCTATATAAAATATACTGGATTGAATGCCCATTCCTTTTCATATAACGCTTGACCTAGTATAAAGGTGCACACTACTCCATTCATTTTACAGTGGGATTCACTGTATCACGTGATTTGAGTTTGTGAGTGGCTTAAACACTCCATATGGCCTCAAGTGTGAGGATATGAACTCATTCTTTTCTGAGGATGCAAAACCATCCTGTTATTATGGGCTGGCAGCCATGGCAACCACCGCCACCATCTCTCTCTCGCTCCTGTAATTATGTGTCTGGTCAGATCCGTTTCCTGTCGTCCCCCTGGGTCTGTGCTAAATGAGTAAACACACACACATCGAAAAATACAGGAAGTAAAGTTTAAATTCCAACAAGCAGTAAACAACTTTCCAAGAGGATAAATGTCTACAATATAGCTTCTTTCGTCATACCATGTTACTAGTGGTAAACGGTGCACACAAAACTGAGCATGGATGAATTGTTTTCTGCCTTTTTGACAACATGACTTACGCAGCTCCACACCCGAGTAAGTCATGTGTTATATATTTGAACACTTTTCTGTCAAATTCTTCATTGAGGTCCAGTAACTATTTAGAGTAGACAGACACTGACCACTGCAAACTGGAAAACCCCAAAATGTGTAGACATGTGACTGACAGTTTTATAGTTTATATGAAATTGTCTCACTTCTTTCACAATTCTAAACTTTAAGGACAAAAATCACATGTTGCTTAAAATGGTCTCCTATCTATGGATGGTACAGTGGTAATAATTTCTATTAAGTAAAAGAAAATTCAAATGTGTCAACTGAACTAAAAGTTGTAGGAGTGAAGACATTTCCCTGCTCCAAGCCACTTCTTCAGTTCTGGTCAGATCACTGATGGACACTGCCTTATATCAATCTGAAGGAAGGAGCTAGCTACACTGACACTAACACACCTATTGTTTACAGTTTCTGTTTGTAGAGTAGGTCTAGTGAGATACGCGAAGTGTGAACTGTGTCTGAGTCATACTTAGCATAACCATTCAGACCCCTAATGGGTGTCCGCACACCTATCAGCATACTGGCTAGTCCTATTGTTTTCTTTGACTTGATTTGGGTCTAAGGATGGAGTTATAAATAGGAGATAGATGATGTCTAAGGCCCCCCATTCCTGTTCAAGAAAGGATTGTCTTTCCTAACAAAAACTGCTTCCTTAAGCCCCCTCTCAAACCATTTCTTTTCTCTGGCTAAGATCTGTACCAAACTATCTTCAAAGCAATGGTTAATGGCTTTGAGATGGAGATGCACGGCAGACTGAGGTTCCGAGGAGCTCTCGTGATGGTGTTGTTACATTTTCTTATGGAGTGGCTGTTTACTTTCCCTAATATAACGCTCTCTGCAGTCTTCCCTACACTGAATGGAGTAGACCACATTACTTTGTTTGTGGCTCGAGGTTTTGTCCTCTGGGTTAACCAATTTTTGTCTTAAAGTGTTTGTAGGTTTGAAATAGACCAGAATTTCATAGTGTCTAAAAATTCTCTGAAGCTTTTCAGACACACCAGCTGTGTAAGGAATGGTTACCCCTTTCCTTAAGATTCCCTGATGTCTTGTTTTTTAGCTCTTTTAGCTCTTTTGAAGGTCCTTTTTTCTGTTATTAACTACACCTCAATGTTATGAGCTCAGTTCCCTGCGGCTGCTTTGTCGAATGTCTATCCCACTCTTCACCCCCCATTTTATAATATACTGTGCCTTTAAATAAAGCCTGTACCCTAAAAATATCTTTGAAAAAAATATCATACGGTTGCTGTAATACTACCGGTACTTAGCTGTTTTACTTATTCCTAGAGACTAGCCCAGATACACCCAAACATTTGCATTCAGCTGGAAACTTGTCAAAGAGTCTTGACATGCTGAGTTAATACGTCAGATTCCCCAGCCCGGCAGCACTAACTCCCTGACGCAGACAGTCAGAGTGTGAGGAGAATAGCCAAACACAGCCTCTTTTGTTTTACAGAAGCAACCAAAGCCGAGCTCCTCCTCCTCCATTTCCTTTGACATCAACATTGACCTATTTATACTTTTAACAACCTTTATGAAATCCCTATTCAAAATGTTATATGTAATGTCACTTTTGGATGCTCCTTTGTGTCTTGCAGCCAACATGTCATCATCAAAATGCTAAATGTGCAGTGGAGCACCAAAGGCCAGCAAACTCAATGTTCGAATAAATCTCAATGCTGTCTTCTAAGAGTTCCTCTCCAAGTCCCAGAGATACTTTCACATTACATATTTCCTACAATCCATCAGTTTGCAAGCCTGCAGAGTTCAGAAGGCCGGTTCTCCCACTTGTAAAGAAAGGAGGTTATGTTAATGTACAATGCTAGAGACAAACTATCCACTTTCTGTCTGTTGTGAACTTTAAGGGTTTAAGTTCTCTCCCTTTAGAGTTTTGTCTTTCTTCAACACTTTTCCAGTCTGACTTGAAGACTTGGCAAAGCTAGCAAGCAGCGAAGCCACCCACATGTGCTAATCCAGCCCAACATACGCTTTACAAGTGGATGTAGAAGCGTTTAACTACCTTGTCCTTGGCCTCGCTCAGCTGGTCCTCCAGTTCAGAGAAGCTAAAGCCAGCCACGGTGATGAAGTCTCCGATTACCGCCACAAACTTGTCCCCGCGTTCCCTCGTCCTGCTCTGCTGATAGTGAAGCTCCTAAAGATACAACATATACATATACATTTTAGTCTGTTAACAGGACAACCCATAGAAAGTAAAATGTATTTTTGTCTGGTTTAACAAGGATATCAACCTTTGTCTGCATGCAAGAAGAAAACAAGGAAACAATGGCCCTTAAAAGGGCACTTTGCAAATTTTCTGGTGGAGGGTCCACCACCTGCTAGGCTCAATGAAGGTGTTATTTCTTTACTTCAAATGTTCCACATAATGGCATTAAACTTGCATATATATTCATAGAAACAATCAGGTAATGTCAACCTACAGATCCCATCTCTGGACAGGTGAGCCCTCTCTTGATAGGAGTGCATGTTTTTCAATGTATTTTTTTGTGCACCTGTTATTGAATAACTTTATTGCTCTAATGTAGAACATTCCAGGCAAAGCAATCACCTCCACCTGAAAAGTTACACAGTGCACCTTTAACAATTGTATTATACTTTTGAAAGTTTTCTATTCTGCACTTTTCTCCTTTAATGTTAATTTTATGATGATTGTGATTATTTAGGTTTTAATTTGTTGTATTGTGATTTTAAATGTCTTTTTTATTCTGTAAAGCATTTTGAATTACTTTGTGAATTGTTCTATACAAATAAACTTGCCTTGCGCTTATTTTATTCATGCAAGATTGCCAATTTAATTTGCCATGATTCTACATGTGACAGTGTGTGACTTTGGGTGCCACTGTATCATGTGGTGTGTCACTTTTCCGCAGAACATTATTGGCACTTGAACACCTCACCCAAGTGTCCATCTCTGCCAAACTTGAAAACATAATTACAGACCCTCAGAAAACCAGCGCAAAGGATTGTGACACATCACAGACCAAACTCACCGCCTCTAGTGCTTTCAGTCCACTTTTGATATGGTGCACTTCTTTTTCCAACTCTGCCAAGCTAACAAGAAACAAAAAGAAGCTAAATTAATTTCAAATGTATTTTTTATTATAGTACATCATGATTTAGTATTTAAACAGACTTACTTGACTTTTGCAGCCTCTGGCACATTGTTGAGGTCATTCTGGATGTGGAGTGTGTCTGGATAGTTCTTCTCAAAGATCATTATCAGATAGTGCAACATGGTAATATTCCTGTTATCAACGACAAATCAAACATGAAAAATAAATTAAACGATTCGTATCTCTAAGGAAAATATTTTTACAACCTCATTTTTATGGTCTATTTGAAATGGGATTATTTAAAAAGGTGATTTACAGTCCATGGCTGCAGAGTACAGCATTTTTGGTTGGCGTGTCAGGGGAAACATTACACGGGCCACTCAGGGTCAAACATCTTGGAATCTGGACTGCAGTTCCCATCATGCATTGGAACAGGCTGACAGGAAGTGAAGTGCTGGCGTGAAGTTAGAGGTCCTTCGAGTTTACTTTTGAGCAGTGGAAAATAGTGCTGTACTTTTGGTGTGGTCTTTATTTACCCTGTCACCATGGTTTTATGAAAAAAGTTTAGTCTTGATCCAAATGTGTGACTAAATATAACTAGTATACATTTATAGTCATGGTTTGTGGAGTTATTTCTCAACAAAGCATTCAATGTACATTTTTAGCACCCATTTTGGAAACTTGACAATACATCCAGGAAACAGGCATGGTCCTGCTAAGTGCATCTGCCTACCATGTTGTGTCTTGATGGAAGATTCTCACCTGTCTATGCTGGACTTGGTGTCAGCGATTTTGTTGAGGCTGGAAACCTTGAAACCAAAGGCGTTTCCTCTTTGGCCTTTGTTCATGAAGTTCCCAAAGGCTAAAACCACCTCCAGGATCTGAGTCAGCCGCTTGCTCCGGACCACCTCCTTAGACGCATGGAGGAGAGCTACAAGATGAGAGAAAAAGGTGCAGTTGTAGGCATCATATAATTCACATCGACTGAGGAAACTGTTATGTTGCTCATAGGAATGCCATAATGTCAAATTTTAGTGTTACGATTATTATAAAAACAATAGTAGATATGTGGCCAGTTTTATTAAATCAAAGTACTGCTAATGTGACATAGAAGATCCAGTTAAAACGAACTTTATATTCAGATTTATGTTTTTTGGAATGGTGTTGTCACAATACAAAAAATCAACACACCCTTAATTAAATCAAAGGAAACACTTGGTATAGATTTTTTTTGGACAACAGAATGCAATTTTCAACACCTAGTGGTATACTAGTTCTGGTATAAATCAAGAGACCATTAGTAACTATTCAGTAACGTTCCGATTTTGTCCTGATGTTTTCTTATGTTTTCAGTTTCAAAATTAGTTTTAGAATTAATTGGTATCTTGATTTTTATGGACAACCCTCTTATTTGTGCTTCTGAAATAGTTACAATTTTCCCTATGACTTTATTTTTTTGTTTTCATCTGTTCTTTGTGCACCACAAACAAGCTTTAATTACTTTTTCTCCTCCTTCCCCACTGACCCAGATGTGACTGTACATGGTCCTAACCTCAGGCTGCCTTTTACAGCACACATTCCTCATAATGATTGATCAGGGTTTGTGTGGGTCACCAGGGAAACGCATCATCTCTAAAACAGCAGGGGAACAGGTTCACTTGTTCCCCCCGGAGTCCCCATCGCTTTGGCAAACTGCAGGTGCTTCCCGTGACAGCAGTGTATGTGAAAATCATCAACTACAGTCATACTGTTATTGCTGAGACCTGTCTACTGCAGTACCACAATTGTACTTTTAGATGTGTTCAATGGCTCTGTTCAACATACTGGGTGGTCCATAAGTGGTCCAGGTTATGACATGAATAATAAGAAAACGCAGATGACTTTATTACACGTGCTAATCGACAATGTGATTTATGAGCATTTGAGTGTGATGAAGGACTGAATCAGAAGCAAACCAGATTACACACAAGTCCTTAATTTACATTCCCAGTGGTAAGAAATGCATTATATAAGGCCAATGCATGAATACATTTGGTTTGAATTTGACAACTTGACTGGCAAACGTCAGCCAACACCAGTGCTTTATATTGTAGTAACTGGATTAGAGAACTACTATTAAAAGTGGTTCAATTAATAGCAATAATGGTAATAGTATGTATCTACATTAAAGGTGCACCTCATCACTTTTTTGGTGGGGCGTCTGCCACCTGCTCGTTGCCATGAAAATTGTATTGCTTTGTTTTGAATTTTCCACACTACGTCATTAAACTTATTATGTCCATGAAGACGACTGATGCCGCTAAGTTACAGTTCAGATCTCTGGAGAGGCAAGCCTACTCACTGTAATAAGTAACATCACCATGGAGGCAAGCAGGTCACCCTCAAAAAAGGTACATAATACAACTTTAACCTTACATTAATTATTATTACTAGTACTTTTACTTCTACTTCTACTTAAAATTGGTACTTTTTCCTTTTGCTCCCCTTCTGAATATGACTTTTGTGAAAAGCCTTTATAGTAGTTCTGGTGTGGAGAGGCTTGTGACAGCTCAAAAGCGACACACCCGTATTCCCACACACACGTCCATCACTGCAGCCGCTGCCTCTGAAGTCGGGTTTATGAGAGAGGCTCTTCCCTCTCAACACAAGCCAGCTTTCCAAAACAGGCTCCTGGCAACTGACTGCTCACTACAGGGAGAGGGCTGCAGCGTGCAAACAACTTACTGTGCACGAATTTCACAAGATACTGTCGAAAAGACTAAGCTTTGAGCTGCTGACATGTTTAGTGTCTGAAACATGTTTTTGCTTGTAAACGTCTAAGTGTATACACTATGATGTGGCATAACCTTATAATCTTTCATTTGATTTCTGTGGATAGTTTATCGCTTGTGTGAGCATGTTCTCAACATCAGCTCAGATTTAGGGCACAGAGGAAAAGAATTAATTAAGTTTTGGAAACAGAACAATAACTCAATATTCCACAAAAGTGTGGCCTCTGTTCGAAGGGCGTTTTATAGCCCCCTTAAGCGTATGTCCTTACCTTCAACTTTGGGCTTGGTTTCAGCGAGTCGCTCTGCAAACTTTTTCTTGAAGAACAAAGCCTGCAGTCGCTGCTGGTAGTGGTCGATTCTGGAAACCAAAGAAACAAATGAGGGCATGTTATATTTTATTGTAGGGAGGGGAACCACAGGGGACCACACTATACACACAATACACAATGTGGCTTTCAATGAATATCACAACGATGCACTTAATTTGAACATACTCCAAAAAAACTGAAAACCCAATCTGTATTAAATAAACACATTTTGTTTTTTGTTTTTTTTACGAATATGCAACACAATACTAGTATTGTCAAACAAGAGACATACTGGATGAGAAGCAAGAACACATTGATTTATGCGGAGGAACAACTTGCTGAATCTAATTTCAGAACATAAATTAATGAGGCATTCATGAAATATAAAACTCAAAATGTCACTGCTCTCTGGTGTAATACAGCCCTCCAAGTACAGGGCAGAACAACCTTTTTAGTTGAAAGATGAATCAACTTGTGCTATAACTTCTTATCACTGCCTCCTACTACAGTTCATAAACCTACTGAGCTTGAACGAGCAATGTGTTTGCTGTAGAGCAAAGACTACAAGGGCAGACCTTTATTAAAACCTGTCTTGGCATATCAAAGAATAAAAGAGGGCTTTGGTGGGATAACACAGGGTACCTGCTCATCTCAAAGAGGAAGCGGTCAGCCCGGGCCATCCGCTCCAGCTCGTGTTTGTGCTCCTCCAAAAGGTCGATGTCGCTCTTCTCTGGGATAAACTTTAGCAGCTAAAAACACACACAATATTTGAGTTACTACATTGTGGCATTTGTTATACAACCAAGCAGCTTTGATGAATGAAAATCAGTCTAAAACCAACTTCAATCCAAAGAGTTAAAGGCGCACTATGAAACCTATTTTTCCCAGTGGGGGATCTGCCACCTACTGGTGTTTACAAGTCAGGTCTGTGCAGAGCTGAGCTCTCTCACAGGAAGAATGCATGTTTTCAACAAAAATGTCATTTAATAAATGTGAGATAGATAAGTTCAGTGCCATACTGTGGAACAATAACACCTCAGGCAGGCAGCAGACTCCCTACCAGAAAATACATAATGATTTAAGCAGTCACAAAAATTACATGGGACATTGTAAATACGAAAATTTAATTAAGTCCAAATTTGGACTAAACAAAGTATACACAATAGTAAGTCCAGTAATGACTTAAATATTAATCTATGACTTTTCTATAATGAGCCAAATGTCAAATAGAAAAAAAAGCTTTCTCTCAATTTAAAAAGTACCACTAGAGGCCCCCACACCTCAGTTTGAGAAACAGTTCTGCCTGATTACCTGCTCCAACATGTCTTTGGCGAGTTCCTCTCTCTCGTCCATCTCTAGAATTGCCCTCTTAATTTCTTCATTGCTCATTTTCAACCTGCAAACAGAAATACATAATTAGAGATAAAGTAATTTGTTTCAATTAATGCCCATAATTGATTAGATTATCCAGATTATAGAGTGTCTTAAAGAGCTGTAAGTGACACTAGCCCTACTCTGGGACCCTGGCCAGCTGTTGCGAGTGCACGTGATCAGCGTTAAGTGTGCCGGGGTGGATCAATAATGGCATTGTTAGTCTGTGCATGAAAGACATATTGACCTAATGCTGGCCCCATTTGGCATTGGCTTGTGCCCCAGGGTCTTTTAGCTTTCGACAGACACCAGAGTTCATGATCTATGCAGCATTGTTTTCAGACAGAGAGGTTTGGGAAAGCTTAGTTATTGATCTGTAAAGAAAAGCGAGGCATGGTTCTCAAAGGACTCTGGACAATCACTGCTTAAAGATGTACAAAAAGGGGAACATATTGCAGTGTGGGTTTTAAATTATGGCAATTGATTAGAGGCCACAGGGAGATCCCCCCCAAGGGTTATTTAATGCAACCAGACCGACTGGGATGACAATAATGTGGGGTACTGTGGATAAAATTATTCATATATGTTAAGAGTTGTTTATTGAGTATTATCATATTAGGTCCACAAGCAACAATAATAATTAAAGTCTAAAAAAACAAAAAAAACCCACATTATTTGGTTTCCCTCAAAGTGTCACAAATATAAGTTGAAATGTGATGTATTTATAGACAATAAAATTACAATTAAAATACTTCACGCCACTGATGCAATAACTCTATATCAGGACTATCTCATTAAACGTCTTCTAAGAGAACATGATAAAAGAAACACAAGCTTTAAGAAATAAATAACAGACTGAAAAGCCAACAGTAGTTAGTTGGCGTCATTAATGAGCTGTATATGCTAATTATTCTATGCTCTACAGTTCAAATGTTGATATACTAAAAAAGGTAAGAACACATTTCCCATTATTGCAAAGAAAATGCTCACATGATAAACACAGAATACCAAAAATATTATTCCAGCTTTTATTTACTGAACGACAAGTGGATATAATAATTATCGCCTGACAGCAGCCCTGTTCATTGCTACACTGAAAACTCAACTAAAACATAAAAAGTAACTGTCAGACTGAGTGAGTTATGTCTATGACCCGGACGTTTACTGTGTCACCAGGTGCACTTTTAGAAATGTGATTACATTTACACGTGTGCAATGACGTTCATTCTCTCTGACATGTGTTGCAGACCAAACAGCGGTACGTACTTTGAAAGCAGGATGACACAGTTCTGAGCACGCCTGCCGTCTATGACTGACAGCTCTTTGACCTTCCTCGTGCTTACATACAAGTCGTCCATTGAGCCGGTTTCTTTCTGCAACAAGAAGAATGGAAAGAATCATAAAAACATTGCATTGGCTTCTTAACATTAATTAAGTCATTTTGGACAGATATTAAAGAAAAAGGGGAAGTGACTGGTGTAACAATAAAGACTGGGGAACACAGTAAACTCAAATTTTAAAGTTGGCAACAGCTCAGTTTTCCGTGACCAGCTTTTGAAGTCAGCTACTCGGAGTGTGTCATGCATTATGAACACACCATGAAGCCACAATGGGAGTACTGTTAAAAATCCTTGAATTAACTGATGTAAGTGCATGGATGAAAGCCCGAACTGCAGAAGAGTTGGATAAGGATTTAATTGAGTAAATCTTGAATGATTTGTACTTCAATAAGCAGTTTTATCATATTAAATACTTTATTCCTACTACTTGAGTAATAAGTTCTTAAGCAAAATAATTGATTACACATTAATGCTACAGTCAATGAATATTGTCATCTGTTTTGTCTACCTGAGTATACTGACTACTAGTACAAATTAGACAGTAATGTAGTACTTTACCAAATACCTTTGAGTTTGTCTGATTTTGTCTGATAACAGTGCTATAAAGCATGATTCTGAACAGATTTCTGGACAAGAATCAAAGCATAAAACCTCATAAACATTTCTTAATTGTTGTAAACTTCACACAATTGTTGTTTCAGAAATCCACAAAAAGGGAGGAATGTCAGAGAAGCTGATTGGAGCTGCATTTTAAGCCTGTTCTATTTGTGATCTGAGTTGGTTTCCTCCACTCCACTGCTGTCTATGACGTATGTAAAACAGATGCTGCTTGTAAAGAAAATGTCATTTTCCATGGCTGCCCTGACCTGCATAGTCTGGCAGCAGCCTGAGGTTGGCGCTAGGTTAGAGGGCAACTCCCATTCACTGGGGCACAGCCAAAGTCAACTCCGCCCACGCTAGGCTAACCAAAAGTACTAGCTAGTTTCAGCAAACCAACTCTATACTTTCTAAATATATAATGTTTAAGGGGCATCATTCAGTTTGGGATGTACAGAGCATATGTTGGAGCACTGAACCAATTTTAGATTGTTTTCTGATTGATATTTTAGAAACAAAATTCTGTTCACAATGCATGTTAAACCCGTCTGAGAGCAATAGCGTTTGAGAGAAGCCTGAAATATGAACTGCTAAACTAACACAAGAATAACATGCATAACAGAGCACGTTTATAGAGGCCTAAACTACAGACTAAAAATGAAGGTTTTATGCAAAGTAGGACCACAAAGAGACTATTTAGTTTACAGAATAAACAATATTAGCTACATATTACAATTGCTGCATTTGCCAATTTATTAGTAGACTTTACTTAGGCTGGTCATAGCAGAGCCACACTTGAACGAATAGTGGAAAAACATGTCTGGGAGACCTCAACTCACCTGTTTGAATGATTGGTTAGTGAGCAGGTCCTGCGCAGGCAATCGGAGAGTGCAGAGACACACACAAATCAGAAACACATGCAGATATTAGCATTCAGGCAGAAATATAAGCATTGTGGCTGGAGGAAAGATCTACTACTAAGCATACTACAAGCTGAAGCTGAAAAAGAGCCGTCTTCTACTGTTGAAATCATCACAGACTCATGACAGAAGATTTATCTGAGCTGCGGCAATGGAAAAGCAGTATTTTATTTGAGTTTAAGGGTCATGTTTGTTTAATATATTCTTTTTGATTGCATCTACATCTGTCTTGACATGGGAAAACAAGAACGTGAAAAATGAGTGTGGTAACTAATCCTACAGAGGGCAAAAGGCAACAAGTTTTTTCTGTCTCAAAAACCAATGTTAAAAATGCCATCATGCCGTTTATAAACATCGTCTGCCTTATTGTTTGGTTTAACTGAAAGCTGCTGTTGCCAAATGGAACTGCGTTGTCAAAGCCAGGAAGATCTCAGGATTTTATGTGGCTTGATCCTTGGAGATCTGCATTTAACCATTAGCTGAGCCAATAAAAACCTGCACTGTATAAATAAATACCCACAGCAAATCACTGTCAGCAACAACCTGGAATGACCCGTTACCCTTAAATACAACACAGAAGAAACCAGTGGTGCTTTGGCGTTGAATGTCAAGTAAAGCAAGAAGACACATCAGGGGTGAGTTCAATGGCAACTCTGTGAACTTGATCATCACAAAAGGGATTTCTATTGAGTTTTAAGTGGGGCTGTGCAATTAATCAAGATTCAGTCATTTCTAATAGTCAGTGATGAGCTTGTGTCTTTTTAATCAAGAGGTCTACAGCCAGTACTTGGGAAAAAAATATATATATATGTGGTTTGGAGCAGAGTTCAGACTTTATTTATGTTGAGGAAATTAATACTGGACGCCATTTTTATTTGTTTTTGATAAGAAAAGATAAAAGTGAATTGAAAATACAGATCAATCAACATGAGGAATGTCATTTTGCACAGTCCCAGTTTTAAGCCATACATAAATACAGTTGCTTTCAGTAGCAGCATTAATGGCGCTACTGTGTGTAATTATAAAGTAGTTTGTAGCACAGTGGGGGAGACATGTGCTGTGTGTCATATCAAGAGGAAACAATTACCCCTTTAAATAGTCTTCACTTCATGATGCTTGAATCAATTGCTTCCTTATTAAAGCTCAGGAAACCCCCTTGTGTACCGTGACTCCTTGTGACCAGTGCAAATGACTGGTTCCTCTGTGTGCTAGTAAAACATGAGCCTGTGATGATGCCGTCATTCATCTATTTATTCATCTATAAAGACACTATGGCCAAGCTGTCATTTCTACATTAGAGCATTCAATAGAGAACTCATGTTAGCCTGAAGCCAAACTTGTGTGTAGTAGCCTCAACCACTCTCACTTTCACACTTTGTACAGTTACTGAAACATCATGATAAAGTTTTATAATCTTTAAAACATGCACTAAAGTCATCAAATTGTGAATGGTAAGAAAACAAGTTAATAAATGCAAACCTGCTGCCTCTGATAGGCTGAAAACATCTTCTCTATATCTTTTAGGTCGAGGATTTCAAAAGCTCTGAGGTCATCTATCTCATTCCAGATCGTGCCGTTGATCATATGCTGAAGGAGATATAAAAATGTTTAATGTTTGTGCAACATTTTTGAGTAAGTGTGGGGAGTTATGTGTTGTCTCACCTCTCCCAGTTTGGCCCAGTTGAAGGACTTGAGCGGATGTGACGGCTGTGGAATGGACTTGGAGCGTTGCGTGTTAGCTGAGCTGAAAGAGGGCACAGGAGGTGGAGGGGCACCGAACATGGGTGGTGCTCCTGGAGGAGGTGGAGGAGCCCCAGGAGGAGGGGGAGGAGGTGGTGGAGGGGGACAGCTCATGGGAGGAGGAGGGGGAGGAGGAGGGAAGCCAGCACTCATGGGGGGAGGAGGGGGAGGGATCATGGGGCCAGCAGGACCACCGGGAGGAGGTGCAGGGGGAAATGGCATGTTGCCCGTCTATAAGAGAGTAAAAAATAAAAGTCAGCTTAGAGGGAGAATTAACTTTTTTTTTCTAGTTTTCATTTGGTTATATTTTTGACAAAATGCAATTAATTTCATAAACTTAACCCCATAAGACAAAAATCCTGTATATTGTTGCTACTTTTATTACCATTGGCATATTAGTGGAATGTGCCCAGATTACTTTGGGCAGTGTGACTGGTTTAATTGCACATGTTAAATATGGACTCCATTAGCCTAGTTAGCACATAAACTGAACCGTCATAGAGATATCACAGTAAGTGTTACAGTTTATTAGCCCAGGTGCTGATGATTATAATCAGCGCTCATGGACAGCTGCAGGCTGATTGCTCGTTACGCTGCACTGGAATTACAGTCACATGTGTTATGCAGCTTCAGTTGTGAAGTTGAGGTGATGTATCTTTGTCTAACATTCATCAGTCACTTAGTTTGGTGGAAACAAAGCGCTACTTACTGCGATGTCATTGATGCGTGAGGACAGGTCCAGGACTTGTTCTCGTGCTGAGCGGAGCTCCACGCCCTCTCGCTGCAGTTTGTCCTTCATCTTGTTCAGGGTCTTCATCATCTCATCTTTTTCTTGGGTCTTTGTCTCACATTCACGTTCCTTTTTCTCTAGTTTAGCCATCAGTTCTGCATGGTCTATGTGTGAAAATAGAGAAGGGGTAATTTGTCAGCACATTTGTAAGTGTTTCTATTGTCACCTGTGGAGAGCAGTGTGACTCACCTTTCCTGAACTTCTCTGCCTGCTCTCTCCACTGCTTCACCTCATTCTCATTGACCAGCCTGTAATGAAGACACTCCTTCAGAAACACAGACAGAGGTCTTATCCTGCACAATAACACTGCTTCTAAAAAGCAACAACAGTCCAATCAAAGCCACCAGGAAATACACAGTTGATTTTAGGTCATATTGACCAAATTAATTAACTACATTGATTGAACTGTTGCTGTATAATCCTTGAAGCTGGGGAGTAAAATGTTATAGCAAAAATAATGAGCTGAAGGACTTAATTATATACAAGATTAAACTTCACAATGGGCACACAAGGTTAATAACTTTAGTTTAAAACATTGGAAGATGTCAGATAAATTATTTATATAGAGAGAAACAAGGTTAGAAAAAAAACAACAATAAAGGCTGGGGATTTTGACGAAAGAAGCTTCAGAAAATTGAACCTTGAATTTCCACGGAAGCTTTGCCTGTCGAAGAGAAATGATTCACTGATTATTGTATGGACTAAAATAACGAGCTCCTAAAAGGCAAGGGTAATGGAGTAATTTCACAACGTGAAAGTAAGCCAGTAATTAATCAGACTGGTCTATATAGTCCTTGTGTTTCTAATGTTCATTGTCTGAATGTGTTTACAAAGTCAATGCTGATCTAATTATTCTATCGATTCACTGAGCTCACAAAAGACCAGGCCAAACACCAGTATATTCTTTACAATTTTGCACATCATTCATTCACTCCATACTCTATGATGGTAAGATGTGCTGGTTCTGTAGCCACAGCTGCCCTGGCACAGCCTGACAGAAGCAAGGCTGCCAATCTGCACCCTCAGCCTCTCGCACCACCAATAAGCCACTCTGACACCACATTAAAAAAAGACAAGGTAGATGAAGTGTATTGCCCTTGGACACAATAACAGCATACATTAAAGCCTCTGCTGCCCCACTACAGCTTTGTTGGCTACTCTAACACACCTCTGGACCTGTCAAATAAAAACCTCCACACATCATTGAAAAAAACAGAATCATCTCATAGTGTTAAATAATGCACGTGTAACTTGTCACTGCAGTTTTCAAAACAACTTCTGATGAAAAATGACCATGTCTCTCTGCTGTTTGAACAGTTGTTTTAAAGTCCCTCCAAGACATGAGACATACTTTGACCCATTAAGTGGCACGCTGCCAAAATAACACAAAAATCTCACTTTGTGCATATTTCTGCAGGCATAATTTACTCCTCTACAGTTTATGGAAAAACAACAAGGTGCTGGCAGGAGTGTAAAGCGAGCCATATGATTTGACCCTGTGATGGATCAGCGCTTAACAGTAATGGGCAGACTTGCTCAGAAGTTGCATCCAAGTACAGTATTTAACACCGCTCCGGCTTGCTGATTGCACAAACAATGGTGTCTGAATTAGTGAGCAGGGCACGAGCAAGAGAAAGCCAACCACGCTACCCTGCTATATGTTATACAGTGCTTTAACTTCATAGACTAAACAAATACATTACTGAGCTGAGGCTAGGACTAGAAATAACATATAAAGTGTAGAAAAGAAAGCATTACAGTGAAATAATAGAACCGCTCAATGTGAGAGGAGCACACACCATTATTTTGTCTGGACAAGCTCAGAATTCCAACTATAGTGCAAGGTGCTTTAACACAAGTTGAGGAGTAAAAACAGTGTAACAGTGTGACCTATTCTGAAGTACTAATCTAATTAAATTAAATAATGTGATGAATAAGATTGTACAAAAATAAAGAATCAATATCCAGATACTTGTTGTTACTAAAAAAAAGTATTGAAACTTGATACTAAAAAAAAAAATCCTGAATAGTTCTGCATGGGTCATTGTCTGTATATAAACAAATTTAAGAACACATAACATTAAACTATTTCAGATTATTTTGTGCTGAAATTACATTCTATTGTCTAAAAGCATTTTTCTTTGTATCAAAATCAAGTAACATTTTAGTATGGTGACTACACTAGTGATGGAGTAATAGTAATAGTCTTATTATTATAGGTTTAACTGAGAGATTTGTTTGTCTAACTGTATGGGTTGCCTCATGGTTAACAAGTTGTCTCATTGTTCTGCTACTTCCAAACCAACTTTGACAGTGGTTTCAATATTGCCCATGACTCCCTGCAGCTGCTATGATTATTATACATTATGTGTGGTATGTGTTATCAAATGAACTTACATGCGAATGATATTCTTAACACTAAAGTTGTCGAGAGGGGCCAAATCTGGGTCCTCTCCTTTGTCGTCTTGAAGTACGATCTGTTGCAGGATTCGGTCTAAAAGCTGCCAGTGCTGTAGACCACTGCGCTTATCTGTGACACAAAAGAAGAAATTAGACATGAATATTATGATGTATGATATTTCTGCCTAAAATAACATGGATATCAGTGCTATGCTAATGCTAACCAGCTGAATACTTACAGGGCATCTGTAGGCAGTGCTGGAGGATAGACAGGAGGTGTGGGTACGAGTCTGAATGGCTCAGCTTCTTCTTGATCAGCTCAAACATGGTACCAGCACTCTTGGTATCAACATGGTTCTAGTAACAACAATAGTAAACTGTAAATACAATAGCTTCCCTTAGAAATAACAGGTTCGTAAATATAAGCTCACCATGTCAAATCTTTTGGCTAATTCGGAGTCATCCTCATTTCGCACCATCTCAAAGAAGTCCAAATGCCTGTGAGGGTGGATTCATTGGGAAGTATTACACATTTATTCTGTTAAATCATGATCAATAGTCCATGATTTCTTTTTACCTGTCGAGTGTGGCGTTTTCATGCTCTCTGAGTTTGTCAATGACCGGCTGGATGCCCAACATTAGAAACTCGTACCTTAAGTGAAGTCGGAACTCAAGGTTGTCCTAAAATATAAAATCACCTGTAATTAACTAATGCATTGATGTTTATAATGACTACTATGACCATATTACTAATTTTATCGTTATTTTAAAAGTGGCACTATACAACTTTTTAAGTGGAAGATATAGCATCTGGTTGTCTCCATGGAGATGTATGAATGAGAAGCTCCACACTGTAATAATAACTTTATGTATCATATAATAACTTTATTCTTAATAAAGTTACAAAGTGCTTTGCATATAGATACAAAGCAGGCAGAAGCCACATATTAAACCAATACAAAATAAAAATAACTCTGCTATTGTATAAATGCCATTCTATACAAGTGCGTTTTTAACTTAGAATGACTGACTCTGTAGGCACTTTCAAACCTTAGTTCCTCAGGCAAGGAATTCTATAGCTTTGGGGTTCTGGTAGAGAAGGCATGGTCCGCTCTAGTATGGAGTCGACACGGGGGTACAATGAGAAGGGTCTACTCGTAGACCCTTCTGTGTAGGGAGACCCTAGCGTGTGTAGGGAGACTAGTATTGCCATAATGTGCTCATGTGTCTCTTTAATAGTCAACAGTCTTGCCTTACCTGAATATAATGATTTATAATGATATCTATCCATCTGTCAACAACAATCATTAAATGACATGAGCTGGACATGTCACTTAAGGTAGCAGGTGAAAAAACGTTACATTTTTGACAAGTTCCTTCTTTTGTTATTTGCAATTCTGAATGGAGAACAAATGAGGACCAACTGTATGGACAATGACTTTGAGGAGTTTACAATGGCATTAAACTCATCTTTCCTCATGGACACAAGCAGGTGCTGCCACCAAGTCAAGTTTCCTGGGTCAGATTTGTGGAGAGGCTGAGCCCACACAGTAACAATGCTTGTTTTCAAGGTATTTCGAGTAGTAAATAAATATGTAATTGAATATATGTAAAATAGATACTTCCATCAGGCGGTAGCATCTCCATGGAGACAACCAAAAAAGTAGAAAAGTTGAATAGTGCACATTTAAAAAGATAAAAAGCTCAATATTTTCATTAACGTCTAAGTAGTGAGTTCTTGCCTCTCCAGCTCCAGCGTTGAGCACCGCGTTGATGAAAGACATGATGGCCGTTTTCAAGTTGACCTCATCTCTGTAGCGCCCCGTACTCCTGTCCAGCTCATTTAATAGTGTCTGTTCAATTGGAAAATATAGGAGAATTACTCAACAAGGCAGCTTAAATTACTTTAAAATAATGGTCAAAGTTAAGAGGAACACTGTTTTAAAATACCTAAATCTAATAGAGCACAAAGCACAACAGTGGATGGTATTACCACATAGGTCATTGTTCTCACTTCACAGCCCCTTCTGTGACCCCCCTCCCCCCCATACACACTCATAGCTCAAGGCAACATTAAAAGGGTTCATAAGTCTCTCATAGACTTAAAATGAGGTGTCACGATTTACCACAAACCCCTGGGGAGGTGTGAGATGTGGAGTGTTGACTCATTCCAAAATCACCACACAGCCAGTCAATGACCTTCATAACTCACAGGCCCCGTTCACTATCCTCACCTGTCTTTAATATAGCCCTTATGTTGACTTACCCCAAGCCATCCTGTCCAAGTAGTTTAGGAGTGAGTCAATGGAAATGACCATGGTCTTATTTGCACATTACTCAAATATATTTCTGTTTTTGATAATCTCGTCTGGCCCGTGTCTGCTGTAAAAGCTGACGCAGTGTTTTTACAAGCAATAATGACCCACGTGTTGGCTGTCTACACTCAGCCACTTCATATGATTATTATAACTCTAATTTTAGTTAGTGCAGCTTGATTGTAGGAACAAATATAAAATCACAGCTATAACTGAATTCATGATTTGAACACTGGCACTTATGTACTGTATTTATTTGAGAAGTTGCAATTCAAGTTTTAAGTCAATGTAGATTAGATGAGGGTACACAATTTAAATACATTTTTTTGTATATGTTTGTATTTTTTGTAGATCAATATTTGTTTTCAGTAGCCTATTTGATTAATTGCACAGCCCTCATTCACTGTCATGCTATGTACAGCTTTCAATCTGTAATAACATAACCTCAAATACCTAACTACTATGTAAATACATGCTATAACCAGATGTTACACAGTAGGCTGCATTATGCAATACTTAATGAAGTAGATGTAATGTATAAAAGTACAAAGTATAAAATAGTGTGACCACATTTTTTTTTTTTTTTACCTGAAATCGTGTCCTCTCTGCTGCGTACTTCTGGTAGTGAGCCATAGCCTGCAGTACCTTCTTATGTCCACCGGGGACCAGACACACTGCCCCCAGTATCTCCAGCACTGCCACTTTGGTCTTGATGTTTTCTGTGCGGAGGCTTTGGGAGATTGTGTTGATGCTTTGGGGGTGGGCCAGGACATGTGCGCGCCCCTGAGAATTGTTCATGAGGGCTTTGATGCAGCCGATGACCGAGGTGTGCACGCGGCTCTCACACGTCTCATAGTCCATGCTGCGCAGGAAGTTGAGCAGACAGGTGAGGCCGTCCAGCTCTATGAAGCGGGTTACAAACCTGAGGAAAATAAAAGAAACATTAAAACTGATGCTTCTATATTGGTTTTAGAGAATGTTTGTGTACGTGTAATAAACCTGATCAGATCTCTAACTAGAATTGTATCCAAATATATGCATCATGTAGTAGCCAATGTGAACCAGTGTAAAGTCATCAAAGTTTTCAAAAGTAAGACTAGAATTAAAGGTGCACTATGTAACTTTATGCTGAAAGTCTGAAAGTCTGCCAGCTGCTTGTCTCCATGGAGAGGTTATGGCTTTGCCTAGGCAAGCTACAAGTCAAATGAGTGGCAAGCCGTGTACAGTAAGAATGAAAAATGAAAAATGAAATAAAAGACCATGTGGAACAATCCAGGCAACCAATAATATCTTTTTGGATACAAACAGGCAGCAGAATCCCCCACAAGAAAGATTATAAAGTAGTGAACCTTAAATACACCTCAGATCCACAGAAGAAAATTAGATAAAGTGCTGAGGCAGAACACAATATGGAAATAATTAGATTAAGGTCAAACAACACTAATAACTGCTTTATTTTTCAGTCCATCAACAACATCAGAAACCATAAAGTGCCCCATTGAGAACCAATTAGCAGTGGTAATTACAGGCAACAAGTCTGAGGGATAGAGTGGTGCAGCTGAGTGACAGAACACATAAACAGTAAACAGTGGGATGTGACATCTGTGTAGTAAATGACCTGCCCACTTGGAGATTTCTCAGAGGCATAAATTACTGCAAACAAAAGACTGCTTGTAAGAGGATAGGAGATGCACAGAGAGACAGAGGCGACAGTGCGGAGAGAATACAGCCCAAGCACAAACAACCAGAAAAAATGAAAGTGAGACGTCACACTTTATAGCGCCTCACAGTAACAGATACATTGTTTTGACAGTGTCAGAAAGATGCGATCCAAATTCCATCCCCTCCCACTGCCCTGGCTCCCTGTGCATGGAACAAAACAACAGCAAAACCAAATCATGACTTAATTATTGCACTGTGTATCGGGCCAGGACTCTTCATACAATCAATGCCAGATTTTCATGCTATATGTGAACTCCATCTTAAACAATATCATATTTAATCTAGCATTGGCAATATATAAACTCAAAGCACTCACAGCATTTTCAACAGCAGGAAAATAATAGAATAAGAAGAATAGATCTATCATAGTCAACAGTCCATTATACACACATGTGATACAAGGACCCATGCAGTCTGGCTTTTGTGATAATGCATCAAACAGCGAGCTTCTTGTTTAGGAGCCAGTCTCATGAGATGCAGTATCAAAGAAATATGTTATCTAAAAGCACATATAATGTACAGTTATAATTTAAACATGGTAGAAATATGACTAAGTGGATTATGCATTCACCCATCAACAAGGAGGTCAATAGTTTGTACCTCACTGTGCATACCGTTGTCTCCCAAAGCCAAAAACAATAAATCCACATAGTTTATTCCTGTTTAATATGACTGGTTATGACAGGAATGGGGTCTAATGTAAAAACTATGAGATCACTGCGCAATCTTTCTGCAATATTGCCACAAGATAAAAAAAAAAAAAAAGCAATAAGAAAGATAGACATGTGTTCTCTTGTTTTATGCTGGTCTTCACAGCGATGTTATTGTTTTGTCTGGCATGTTCCACAATATGGTATTAAAATTATTAATGTTGCCTGCTTCTCTCTATGGAGACGACAGCTATACTATCCATACTGCAGACCCTCCACCAGAGAAGTTAGCTGGAGCACATTTAACTACTGCACATTATATTCAATCGTTTTTAGTAAAGCCCAAAATACCAACTGCTATTTGTAACAGAAAAAAATCCAATTACTACCCACATCTGGTCAGTATCCACAGTGAGCAGAAAGGTGTAGACAATTCAAAGTCATAAATTTCAAATAACTAGGATCAGATGCAAGCCTGACATTGGAAAGTGGAGAAAAGCCTAAACCAATCCAAGTGTTAAAGTTACACATCTTATATCAGAGGGAATTCCTTGGACGACGATTGCTGCTATGAATCCCAGGGCCACCTCGGCGAGAGCTTTCATACTGCAGGAGAAATTAGGCTGAACACTCCCTGATTAATGCATGGAAATCAGATGGTGATAGATGTTGTTCTTGGAGTTCAAAAAGGAGCACTAGATCCAAAAAGCTTCACTTGTTGTTGCCCGCTTCACTCGGCTGTGCTGGTTGTTGACAGCCTGCCAGACACACGGTAAATGTATACAGTAGGGATTGGCTCTTACAAACGTAGAAACTAATGTCCAAAATATTCAAGTAAGCTGAAACACAACTCCCTAAATGTCTCTCGCTCTAATAAAATCACAGTTCTCTGTCCTTGAATCAATGCAACATATTTCTGGAGGGTCTTGTCTCTTGTCCACTCAGATGAACCATCAAATTGTGCAAATGACCCTTAAAGAAAAGGCCAGCATTCTTGAGGACCTCTTGAGATCAAAAACTCAAGGACAAATCAAAAGCAACTATGAAATGAGCTACAAACAATAGATGAATTGAATACAGTCACATACAAGGAGACAGGAACATTTTTTAAAAGTATAGTTTGGAAAACAGATCAATGAGTTTACGTGGTCAAAATATTATGACCGAAGATGCAGACATGATGACAACTGACTGTAATGTGCGGTCTTTCTTGGGCTTTCTTGTTATTCGAGTTCAAAATGACATGACGACACTTGAATGTTGCTTAAATATCTTTATGTCTGACTGGTCGCTGAACTATCCTCAACCTCATTCTGACTGAAGTTTCAACGCATATCTCTATAAATAATCCGATTTCCATTTTAAAGTATAGTTTGGCTCCATATACAATTATAGGACGATAAAAGTCCCAGCCAAGGTGAACATGTGTGATGTGTGCAGTCTGTATTGGCATGCAGAATAAGTTTTTATAGATGAGGTTTAAGATCTGTTTGTCTGGACATTTGTGAATGTTCTCCAGATGTCCGTGTATTTCTCAAGCCCTACTGTGCAACCCTCAATGATTAAACTAAAAATGTTTTGTACTTTTGCCCTTCTCTTTCTAGAGGCCAATAGATA
This sequence comes from Periophthalmus magnuspinnatus, assembly GCF_009829125.3. Classification (NCBI taxonomy): domain Eukaryota; kingdom Metazoa; phylum Chordata; class Actinopteri; order Gobiiformes; family Gobiidae; genus Periophthalmus; species Periophthalmus magnuspinnatus. The sequence goes on along the minus strand of NC_047147.1, from coordinate 9,991,811 downwards.
AACAGACTTGGGGCTCTTGCATCTTAAGATTTAGAGGAGAAATTTTAATAAGAGCTTAAACACAGTGACGGTCTTATGACAGTATACCGTACATGATCAGCATCGAGAACCAGTGCAGTGCATTCTGGGTAAGTGTTACCTCCCTGACCCTTCAAAAACCTTCATTTCCTGTCATCTCGCAGTTATTGGACAGAGGAAATGACTGCAGAACGAAGAACATCGTCGCCAGAATGCTGCCGTCATATCAGATAATGGGCTAGATCAACAGCATATTATATAATTAAACCTAAAATAAAAATCTATTTAAGGTAATGTAGGTAAGGAAATATTTGAATGATTCAACATAAAAAAAACATGTATTTAAATTCATATAATTATAGAATAATACATTTTAAGATGGATGGAAATTTGATAAGATTTCCAACAATCTATTTTTTTATGTATTTATCTGAAAACTGCATCTGTCAAAAGTTTCAGCTTTGTGTGAATAAATGTGTTCTTTAGCAGCTGATAAAGAGCTGCAACTGCCAGCAAAGAAATGTCCCAATCTGAAGTAAAGTCAGATTTGACTTAAGCACTGAGTATAATCAGTAAGACATGCTTAGACTGGTGTCATGATTACAGCAGTAAAACAAACTTGTGTCTGCATTTAGTCCAAGGTGTAAGGTGGGACATTTGTCTTCAAAGCCAAAAACTAAAAGAAAATGTTACACAAGCACAAAACATTATTAATTAAGACAGCTGCAGTACATCCAGAAGGCTGCTGCTCGGGTCCTCACTAGAACCAGGAAGTACGAGCACATCACTTCTGTGTACAGAAGTGATGTGCTCAGAGAATAGACTTTAAAGCAGCTCTGTTTGTGAACAAGTCTCTCCAGGGCCCAGCATTAAAGTACATCTCCGACATGTTAGTGCCATATGAACCATCTCACACACTGAGGACCTCAGGGACATGCCTCCTGCTGGTGCCCAGAGTCAGGACTAAACATGGGGAATCAGTGTTTGAGTTTTATGCAGCTAAAACCTGGAACAGTCTTCCTGAAAATGTGAGACAGACATCTACTTGTTTAAATCAAGGCTCAAAACTGTTTACCTGTGCATATGACAAAGGTTGTTATTCTGCACTCTTGCTTTGTTTTTGATTCATATTGAGATTTTATTGTCTTTCGTATTCTGTATAGCACTTGAATGACTGTGTACAAATTGTGCTACACAAATAAACTTGCCTTGCCATTGTACACTTTCAATCACTTTCTAGAGCTGAGTAACAATATGCCATTTTGGTGGAATTGTATATCCATTCAGCAAATGGCTTTTCTTACCACCCCCTAAAGACAATATTTTATTTTCTAATTTTATTTATTGATATAAAGATACTAAATCTACATGAACCGTGTTAATTGTGATCTAGACTTATGATATGAGCTTTTTGTCATATCAACCATCCCTACTCCCTCATATCATTTAATTTAATGGCTATGTTTTCATAATGCAAATATTGAAGCATGGAAAACCACCAAGGTCAACGGGAAGGCGGCACTTCCTCAAACTTCAACCAACACTACCCCCCATGACCCAGACGGTATTAGGTCACTCAGTCATAGCACATTTAGCCTGTGTTAAATCTAGTCACATAGTGAAATGTTAAAACCATACTTTGGAACATTTGCCATGGAGCTAGATGTGTTTTATGCCATACTACAGCATATTATAGCCAAAGGAATAACATTTCCATGGAAACAAGCAGGTGGAGGCCCGGTCTTCCCTCTTTTAGGCCAAGTAAGACAATTTTGTCAAGATGCAAGCCTGTTCCCATTAAGGGCGTATTTTGATGTTGAAAAACAGAACATGAAAAAAACCAACAACAACAACAAGTTTATTTTTGTAAAAAGTTATACTGTAGGACTTTAAAATAATCTCATCTTTAATTATGGATGGATTGTCTCACCTCATTGGTTGTGTGCGGAGCGCTGTCTTCAAGTCCTCCACCACTTTATTCCTCATCTCCATTTCCTCTTCATCGAACGCAAACAGTGTCTGCATCTAAACATCCCAAACATACAAATGTGTTATAGACTGTCTGTTATTCACTTGCAACCATTTACCGTCTACATTAGAACAGAGCAGGGTTGTTATAAATACATAAGGAGTGTCACATTTGTATTCAGTCACAATCTGAATAATTCTGAGTGAACAGGACTCACAAACTAGGAATTTTCTTTGGTGAATGGTAAAAATGACAAAGTAATAATGACAACAGCCTCTTGTGTATTATAATAATTTAAATCTTACTTAAGTAATTTCTCTCATAATGAGCGTAGAAATCTATCAAAACATAGAAGTAAGTCATTGAGTCATTAAACTGTTTTCCAGAGTCTGAACTGGAAAAACATGTGGTACAGTAACCTTGTTTGTTTTGCAAGTTATTATGACAATTATGACTACTCAAACTAACAATTAAACTTTTTTTAAATGTTAAAATCACACCTGACATTGATTGACATTGCCTCTGTGATGTGAGGCGTGAGATTCTTTAATCTAAAAACACTGCTGTCAAAACATCCATCATGTCAACTCCAGATGTTTCAGACATCTTTGTGCCAAGAAGTAAAAGCTCCTGTTTCTTCAAATATTCATAGTGAGAGGGAAGTTGGACATCGCATGTGCCCATGTTGTGTGCCAGTTCACCATGCCATTGAGTCTCGCCAAATATCTCCTTCCTACATCTGCTATTTATAAGTTAACCTGAGGCCAATATGAGGACACCATGGGAAATAGTAAAGAATGTTTGTTTTAAATAGAAAACATCAACTTCTTCACTGAAATGTTTGCACAGAAGGGATCGGCAAAACTATTTATTTTGAAAGACAATTAAAGACCAAATTGCTGAAACACAGTTGTCCACTTACAATGACACTTTTTAAATCTGATTTTCTGTGGAAGGAAGTCCATGGGTTCCCTCAGACTTTCTTCTAGCATTTAATAACATGTTTGAAATTAAATTATGACTCTAATTTGCCTCTAGTGGGATAATCTAAGAATGAATGACTAAATCCAGTATATTTATGTGTGCTTGGTGGTCAACTTTAACCATTGATGAGCTTAAAATTTTCTTCAATGCCACATTTTGTTGCCAGATAGAATAATGAATACCAGGAAACTTTATGGTGAGTCAAATAAATCCTGACATTATTAAAACAAAAATGCAAACATGCGATTTTCTCTTTTAACTGGTCAATAATGGCTCATAAAATCTCCCTTATACCTTAACAATGCACTAACACTGTTCTGCAATAGCATTTTCTCATAGTAAACCATTCTCTCTCTCCTGCTTATAAACACTGCATTGTCTTTTGCCATTATCCATTCACCAATTCCAAGCTATAACTAGTTTAGACAGCGCGGTCTTAGTCACAATCATTTGGCCGAACAGACTGCAGACGCTGACATAGCTTTATGAATGAAAACTAAAGAGAGGCAGAGTACCGTAATCTCTATGGGCAGCGGGGCAAACAATGAGCTCATATAATAAGTGTGGCTACTGTAGGAGGACTTAGGAGCCAAGACATGAAGTCATACACTGAACTGAGACATATTAAGAACCGGTGATGAAAAGACGCCATCATCAAGTATGAAACACAGGGAGGGACAGCTACAGAAAATTTTGGAGATAAGTTTGTTATCACTGGGAGTGCCATAAATGTAACACAGACTTGTCATTATTCCATAGAAAAGCCTTAAAGTTGCACTATGTAACATTTCTGGTGAGGAGTCCGCTAACTGCTGGTCTTCAGATGGTTTTGATCAACCTTGAATGTCCCACATTATGATATTAACATCATCTATCTTTGCATTTATTCAATTAAAGCAATTTTGATGAGTGAGAAATTTGACCTGTAAATTGGCCTTGTGGTGTCTCCATGAAGAAAGATAAGCCATACTGCGGAACATTGCAGACAAAGGGCCCACAAAAAAATCCATAGAAAAAGCAAATGGTTACATAGTGCAACTTTAATAAATATAAGAATGAACAAAATGTATAGGAAGTAAGATCACTGGTTTAGATCTTAGTGCCTTGAAGTTATCTATGAAGTTGCTGGCTTTTCTTCATTTTTGAGAATTATATAGTTTTTGTCAATAACATAACATATAGTCAAGAGGTGAAAAACGTATAATGCAGTTCAAATACAACTGGGTGACACCTAACTGTACGGCTCCTGCTAAAGCGCTCAGAGTTTTGGCAAATAACAAATCAGCACTTTCTCCTGACTTCTCCTAAACCCTGTGCATTCGCGAGACTCTCTCTGTGGCTATAACAAAGATGTGTTCTCCAGACCTCCGCAGAAAATGCTGAGTCCAGGTACAAGCAGTTCATCTCCAATAAACAAAAACAGACAGAGCAGTGAATGTGGTTGCTAGAGAAGTTTTGCACAAATAAAACATGATTCTAAATGCTATCAAGCTCAAGAAAATGCAATGGCTTTCAGAACTTTTCAAACTGTGGTTTAGGTACTGCTGATGGATGAAACAGGATACTGGAGATTCGATTTTTTTAAGGAGTAGTCTTCATACTTCTTGTTCTGTTTGGCAAAGACATTGGAAGTTTTAATCTTGTATAAAGGTGAAGTATTTTCTGGTGGGGTGTTTGCCTTGTCTCTATGGAGATGTTATTTCTTTGCCTTTAATCTATTTTCTATGGTAATAGTGTTTATTAGTACAAACAACACATCGACTATTCCTCTACCCTCTACCAGAAAAGTTACATAGTGCACCTTTACCTCGTGAAACCTGACTTACCCCATGATTATCCCAATTTAAATCTTGAGTTACACCAGTTTTAGTTCCTGTATTATCCTGCTTGTTTAATCCCTCACAGATGGTTCTAAATGGAGAGTATTGATGTAAGTTAAAAACATCAGACCTTTTTGGATTTTTGGAGCAATAAGAAAACATTCTCCGAATTTCAAGCTAGCGTGTCACCCTTAAGAAAGCTCTCATAAAGCGGTATTTTATGATGTACAAACATTTGGGAGCCAGCTTGTCGTGCACATGAGTACTCTGGGTCAAAGGTCACATTGGTCAATGACTCTACAATCAAATACGGCAGAGTTAGAGCCATCAAACCTTAAATCTAACTGATAACACAGTTAAGACTGAAAGCAGCTTTGTAAGACAATCCAGCTGTTGTCATTGGCATTTATAGGAGCTTACAATAATAATGAATATTGTCATTTCTGGTCTGTCCATGCTCTGAGAGTTGTTCCCACTGGTTGAGCTGCTGAGCGTCTAAATGGCCTGTTTGTCATCACAGTGTGTGGAGGCCGGGGTCACCCAGAGGAATGCGCCCATGCCAATATCACAAGCAGTCAGCATGGACGCGACAAACTGAGCTAGCCCCGAGAGCCTCAAATAAACAGTGACTACAGCAGCCCTCCAACTGTTACAGAAGGTGATGGAGAACATGACACAAGTGCTAGACCGAAGCAATACTAGGTCAATTTTGGTTTTGGGGTGTGGTGGCAGAAATAATATAATTTAAATAACCATACGTTATGAAGTACAAAGGGTCAATGCCTATTATTAATCTTAGTAATCCTTTTTGATTGATATAATTACTTCTATATGCTTATGAAAAATACAATGAGAAAAGTTTGATTCTGTCATGGCAACATATAGCCCAGGTTGTTTTACACTAAGGGAGGCTCTTCTTATTGGGAAACATCACATTACCCATCCCTCATTCCTCATATTAAACAAATTAGGTCAATCTTAATCGAATAGCATTTTGGAATCTACCCATTATCATTCTTACAATTCTGCTTATCAACCACAGAAGAAGGCTGAGAGATGGCAAAAGTTTGATGTTGTTGTTTTTATAACTGTGACTTTATAGATTTTAATTTGAACTTACAGCAGCCATGGAGTTGATGCGGTCGATGTAGTAGTCCGGCCAGCTGGTGGCCAACTTGTTAGGGTCTTCTTGCTCCTGCAGAGATAAACAAACACGCATGTTTAAAACACTGATAAGACACATTATCTGGAAATGGCTTATTGCTAGAAGCATAATGAATGCCATGTTTAGTTTTAGTATTATCATGTCATCCATAAATGATGGATACTATGATACAGCCAGTTTCCTAACAAAAAATGGGCAAGTCTATCTTGGCAAGAGAATGTACTCCAAGCATTGGCACTGTACCTACATGTCTACCTCACAGCACTACACAGAACAAGTACTTCAGTCCATAATAATTGGGTCACAACATATCTTTACTATGAGAAGAACTGAGCAAAAGGAGAAACTGCCTAGGGAAACAACACACACTTCACAATAGTTTTTTAAATAGCCCTGTCTGAGATCAATTTGTTCCAGCCAATCGGAACAAACCTGATGCCACGAGCAACCACGGCACAGGGGAATACAGTAAACATGTTTCTCATTCACATCTGGTTCTCCTTAGCGCAGATTAAACTTGGTCTACTTACAGAGAGCAAGTCAATGAGAGCTGCATAGCTTTGTGAACAGCATTTAACTGCAATTGGATCGTTTACTAAGATAAGACTATGAACCTCTGGCATGTTATATATTAAGCCACAAAATGTCACTGGAAATCTAAATGTACCAATATGTATGACAAGGGTAGGGAGATCAAATTTTGCTTCTCATCTATAGGAAATGACAATGGTTGATTTAATGGTAGAAAGTAACAGACCTTATACATCTTGATCTTGAATGCATCTCACTGTGCATGCAAGTACAGTTTGTGTGACAGTGAAGATTACTACAGCAACCTAATTTTCACAAGGGCATTCTTGATTAAACACAGCGAGCTCATCAACATCTTCTGAATAAGTAATCAATATTTCATGCAACCAAATCTCTTCAATAATGAATGAAAGTAAAAGTGGCAAATCACATTAAAATTTGCATATTGGCTTTGTGAAAAGAGGTTCACAAGGCAGACCAATGATTTTCAAACATTTATACTAAAGACATTACTAAAGACATGCCCTGTGTGTCAATTAATCCAGTAAAACTTAAGATTTCGTTCCAAAAAATAAACAACTATATATACAGAGATGTACTAGTAAACAGCATCTTCATAATCCATTAATAAAAGACTTGGAAGAACTAGATTAACTTACTAATAACCTGGGCAAAACCTGAACATGGACATAAGGAGTCCCAAGTAAGACAAGGGTTTGGAATGTACAAAACTGAAATATCTAGTCTCTCTTTTTCCAGTTTCTATTTAAAGAAAATTGTTAAAATATAAAAAAAAATACTGGAAACTCCTGGGTTGGTCTACTTCCATGCAGAGTTTCAAGTTGCATGTTTGAGTGTGACAGTTTAAGGTCAGTCCTGTCCTTCCATTACACCAATTACACACACTCACTGCATTGTGCATTCATCACGTCTGGGGACATTACAGGAGATTTACAATCAGAACTGGAGCAGGAAGCCTCCGCAGTGGATCAGGTGGACCACTGTAAGGAGTTACATCCATACACCTGCTGAAGTATAAACTGATTTTCCAGGACAAAATGCCAGAGGAAATCTACATCCCTGGGATATTTAATTGGTTGTTGGCGGATGGTTGTGTTTACACAGGCATCTGTTAGACGGCAATTTGAAATTACATACTACATACTAGAACTTTCCAGAATCCTGACATGCAATGAGTTATTTTAATTTGCTGTAGGAGTTCTGTGAAAATGTATTTACCATTATTTACCATTTTTCTTAATAGCTTGCATATTTGTCACTACTAAATGATTCAAATCAACAAAATGCTTTTCAATTAGACAAAATACACCATCTTAGGTAACTGAATCTCAATAACTTTGGGACTTGAGCAAACTAGGTAAGTCACCAGTCGCAACTATTGTAGCCACAGCTGCCCTGGGGTACACTGACACAAGTGAGGCTGCCAATCTGCGCCATCGACTAATCTTACTACCACTAATCAATCACACACTGTATTCTTAAAAGGCAAGGTACGTGAAATGCCTTGCTTAAGGACACAGAAGAGCCACTGCTGACCCACTGTGGCACCTGGTATTCCCTGCAGTCTCCCATCCAAGTCTAACCAGGTCCATATCCACTTAGTTGCTAGCATCCATGCTTCATAGCAAGAAGGTTATGGGTTCGGTCCCCGGGTTGCCCCAGCCTTTCTGTGCAGAGTTTGCATGTTTCCTCCTGTATCTGGGTGGATTTCCTCCGTGCACTCCGGTTTCCCCCATCAATGCATGCAAAATAGCTCAAATCCTCCAGCTAAGATAGACTCACTGCTCCTAAGATGCCCCAGCAGCATTGAAGGATGGTTCAAATGCAGAGGGCAAATTTCCCTACAGTCACAATAAAGTGTACCTTAAAACATCGGAGGTGACCTTGTATATCCCTACTAGTGAACTGAGAAAACCTATAGTAAACCTATTGTACAGATTGATCTCGGTCATGTCTCAAACCTGGTCAAATGTGATTGTTTTCAGAGACACATGTGAAACGAAGGCGCTCATTGGTCATCTTTGATTTTTCAAATAAAATCAAATTTATCTTACCTCAGATGACCAGAGTTAGTGCTTCGCACATCGACTCTGCAGAAAGCTATGATGTTTTTCAACCCCTATGATATTTTTCTTCCCATTATTTTTTTCCAATAGGTGTCTTCCATTGCATAATCCACCTGCCAATCACACCCATCTGAAAACTGTGGGATTCACCGTTGACCAGACTCATGTCTTTGTAAAGTATTGAGGAAGTGTGCATTCTGGATCCTAGGCAATATTGTAACATGAAAAGAAGGTGAAACTCAATCCAGAAAGTGTTTGATCCACAATCTGTGTGAAAACAGAAAAACAGAAGGGTGCATACATTCTTCGAAAACTAGTTGTAGATGATATTACATAAAAATGGATGTAAACATAAAGAAAAGCTGTTCAAACATCTGCACATGTGGCGCTATCTCCTCAGTATACATTAATGCTTTCTACAGAGCTGAGTGTAACATAGATCTGAGTCCAGCATGTTTTCACTTTGCGTTCTTGGCCTGGTCTCTCACTGCAGTAGCCAAGGCGTATCTTAAACAGGCCACAGTCTGTGCAGAGTGCTCACTGCAGACATGCTAACATGCTCCTCTAGGATCTCTGTGGAGACGCTGCCTTGTCTTACAGTCTGTTCCCATGTGTTCAGAGAGGCCCTGGGGGACCCTGGATCTGCAGACTTATGAGGACTGATCAGATGAGGGCCAAAGCATGATGAAAGAATGTTGACTTGGACTCCCATACTTTCAGATAAGAGAATTAAATGGTAAACTATATTTTTCATGCATCACCTTTTAAAAGAAAAAAAAAAATACTCAAACTGTTTTTTCTCCTTATTAATTGAACATATTTGTGTATGTTTTTGTCAATCATATCATTGAAAATGATTGAAAATTAGTGATTGTAAAGCTTGATAAAACATTAAGTTAACTGCACAATCCTAGTATACATGTTTCTTCCCAGTCCCAGTCCCAGTCAGAGAATTCTTGTTGGCTGGTTTGACCAAGACACTGTCAGATAATTTACACTGGAGTTGCCCACTGCCCCAGACAGGTGGCTCTAAGAGGCACATAATGGCTAGAATATAGAAGCCCAATTCTCACAGGGATACTGCATCTTATAAAAACAGTATTTTAAGTTGAGCCATTTTAGCAATGGGTGTAGTCTATGTACAGATTGAGATTTATAACTTTCATTTAATAATCTCAGTTCCACAAGTCATAGAATATGTGTGTTCCTGGAAGCACTGTCTGGCATTCCAGTGAGCCAATCTCTCTGCAGGAAATATTCATTGATGGAACCACGATATAAAATCTCAGCTCGAGAGACAGGAAATGGACAGGATATTGAATCCTGGAGGTTATGTAATGACCAGTACAAGTAGCCATCTTTGGACATATTTAAGCTCATACTTTGGACCATATCAGTGTTGTGGAGGATAAACCACATCAAGATAAAACCTGAGTACTGTCTTTGTAAAAGAAAAAAAAAGGGAAAAATATTAAATTGTTTTCAAAAGTAGCAAGTGTGACTGCATTTTCAATTTCTATTTAGATAAGGGGCTGAAAAAAAATAAAAAATAAAAAAAAATCTAAAACATTGGATAGCAGTTTCTCTTAAATAGTTTGTTGGACTTTGTTACTTAAACAATTCAATATTGCTGTAATTGTAATTTGTTAATTGTGACCAATTATGATTTGTCTATGATCAATTCTGCACCGGATTAATTCACTTTTTTTTTTCTTCAGGGTTCTTTAGATTACATTTAAAACAGCAGGTCATGCTTGCACTTAGAGCACCTAATGGAAGTCAGGAGGGGGCTGTGTTTGCCCTCAGAGCTGGATGATTATCAGGGACTATTAGCCGTAACATCATGTTCTCTACATTCGGACCAATGGACATCGGCCGTATCCACAAAACAAGCAGAGTTTAGTGTTCACAAATACGCACAGCAGGAATCCAGCATCACATCAGGATTTGTCTTACATAATCAGGTCGAGAAATCCACTATAGCTGCTCACTCACTTAATAAACAACACACAGTTGCTGACACACACAGAGAGGACCTATAGACCCATGGCTAATTGAATGAGATAACAGATGGTGATATGGTCAGGGACATTATGTAATATTCTACATCCTGTTTTCTTGGTAATGATTATATTATACTACAAATTTCCCTAACTGCTAACATAGTCAGTATAATTTAAAATTTGTAGAGAAAAAATGCCCTGCTCATCCTCTAAAACGTTTCCAATTGGGCTGCAACAAGTCTAAAAAAAGACAAAGTAAAGTTTTACTTATCCTTGTGAGATTAAGTGTGCCCTCAGACGACATCTGGGAAGCAGTGACTAATCTCTATTTTAAGATAACAATTAGGGGGTTTGGAGGGTTTATTAGGCTGAGGAATAGGGCATTTTAGTGCCCACAAAGTGGCATTAGTTTACCTTGTGAAAAACAAATGACCACATTAGTGGTTTGTGATTGGCAGTTGAGTTTGGCTTTCATCAAAAGTGCAGTCCAGTTCATTCTGCAGGTGAACAAAGTTAGCCTGCCCTTTTCAGCTTTGTTGTTTCAGTTTTCTAACCACAACAACTAGAGCCTTGGTTTGTCTGAACAAGGGGACGTTTGTGTGTCGCCGACAGCACCGGCTGAGCCCAGTCCTGCTCCTCTCTGCTCTCCATTCAAATCAATGTCACAGACACACAGGCCACCTCTGTGTGTTATGTCTGTAGAGTAGACTGTATAGTGCAGAGAGGCGTGTGAGAGTCAGACTCTGGACTTCCTGCCCACGGTGCACGGCATCACACGATGGTCGCTCTTTCCCTCCATTACATTGTTACTATGTATGAATGACTCTTTTTGTTTAGTTTTTCCTTCAACGTTCGGTGTGGTTAGCCCGTTTAGCTTGCACTCACTTTCCTGGCATGAACATTGTTGAATATTTTCACCTTAGCTTTACAGGGGAAATTGTTTTTGACTGCAAGAGATGAAGGAAGACAACCAACCAAATATATCCTGCACTTGAACCCTCAACAACTCACACTACAGGCCAGTTAGGCCCCAATCAGCCCGATGTGTCATCAGTTTTTTATTACCACCACTGGCATCACTCTAAGGGTCCTTAAAAACATCTGCGGTTATTTCAGATATTGAATAACTGATTGTGGAGCCATTTAAATCTTTTATGTGGGCTCCCATGTGCAAACAAATGCACTACTCAAAAATGAAATGTCTGTTTTTGCTATGCAAGTTATACAAGAATCACACATCTTAATGCATTCACAGAAATAATATACCACTGTTTTTTTTATTACGTTGTAAACCACTGCAGTAGTTCAGTTTCCGTTGCAGCCTTGATATCAATTTTAGGAACCAGGTGGACCCATAAAGTACAATGTATTTTCTCTATTTAAAATGGTTGTCAGGGTAAACTTGAGTCTGACTTGAAACTCCAAATCACAAATACTGTTTCCAATGTGTAACCGCAGGGGACGGTTTACAGCCATTTATCCAATTAGCTCTTGAATGACAGCGTGGTCTGAATTACCTTGGTTCTCTGTGCACAAGGTCAGTCGTTGGTGAAGATGTGACCACAAAGCAAGATGCGAGGTTATTGTGGTGAAGCAACAGGAGATGTTTTGGCACAATATTGGGGTGAACCAGAGGGCTTGAGTGCCTTGTCGCGGAACAATTATTGCACAGTGAAAAAGGAAATGGCTTGTTCCAAGATTGAAGAGGTAGAAGGGAAATTTTCAAGAAGTGGCAAAATGAGAGTCAAACTGTTTTTGTCAACACACAAATTGGTTGCTGGAAACTAGGCATGTTATGATTCAAAATGATGCAGTCAACACAGGGTCAACCAGAAAGTGATACTGAGGCAGTTTATAAATGAGACAAGCTTACCTTCTTTTTGCTGCAGTAAATTTGCCATTTCTTCTCATCGGGCAGCGCAAACATGGCCTCCCGATTCTTGTCTGTGAGATCCAGTTCATCCTGAAAAAGAGGATTTAACTATAAGATCTGGCATAAGAAACATAATAACATGTAGTTGAATTTTACTCATAAATATGTTTTTATTAAGGTTTTTACCAGGGAATCCAATAATAGTAACACATCTTCCATTCTTGCCTGGCATAGGTTTTTCAGTTTTTTAATCAGGGAGATGCTTGAGGTGTATTCAGAAATGCCCTTGTATTCTTTGTGCCAAGATAAATACTCTTTTCCTTAACCAGATTCTCAAAATAAACAAACATAAATTACGTAAACCATAATGCACATAAATGCAGAGCTGTGACAATTTGTTACCAACTTCCCTTTGAAACAGTCCAAACTAAACTAGCTTGGAGTGTTTTAATATTCACCCCATTGCTCTACTTTATTCTGCAGTTTGGTACAAGATGCCTCTGCACCTTTTGAAATGCATATGAGCCCAGGAAATAAGACCATGTGTACCCCAGTAGAAAAGTAAAACGGTGGATAAATCAGGATTTAGGCCAGAGAAAAGAGAGAAAAATAGTAAAGGAAGTCTGGCTGATAATGTAGAGATAGAAAACGTGTTAAAAAGCAGAGGGTGTATAAAAGGAGATGGGGCATTGCTGCAGCAGGGCTTTGTGAGCGGCTCACACTAATCTCATCATAATAGTGCTGCTGAAATGACGTCAGGCACAAGTGAGGGCCTCCTGGGGCCCCCTCACTGAAGATGGCTACTGGTGCCAGAGGAGGGGGTCCCTAAAGCGGCCCATAGGAATCACATGGACTTTTCATTCATCTGGACGGGGCACATTCCAAGTGTCCGACTCTATGAAGAATGACATCATCCCTCACCCCTTTCAGCAGGACAGCCAGAGCCTGCTTATTGTGGCTTTGGGGAAAAGAGTGTGAACTTCAAGGGGGACCAACACTGATAAAAACACAAGAGGGCTTTCCAATCTTGGTTCAAAGCATTTTTCACGTGTATGCATTCAGGTATAATGAGCTCTGTGTGTGCTTCTTTAAACCACTCCACTTTTAATTGTCAGCTGTGCATATGGCTGCCTCCTTTGACATAGTCTTCTCTTTCATGCCTTCAGACATAAGAACTGAATCTTATTCTGCCCACTGGCTCATCTTTGGGTCATTGCCACTTGCTGTAACTAATGTGATGTGATACTGTGTGAAAATGAGATGTTTGAATGTAAACCAGATGGAGACGAGTCTCTTGTTCTAACCCCTGCAATGCTTTCAATACACTCTCTATAAGGAAGGGACATACTTGAGAGAAAGATATGCATCAGCAATGAAGTGAGGTTTTAGGCCTCAGTAAGGTGTACTTAAGAGCAACAGTGCACCACCAGGAAGACATTTAACAGAGGAAATTCCACTCAGAAATGGATCTAACATTACATAAGGCTTTATATAAGATTTAAGGCGTGAATGGAGAATAGCGTTCCTCACAAGAGACGAAAAAGATGTCAGGAAATGGTCAGACTAATGTGTTGGACAACATGTTTTAGCTTTAAATGTGCCAGTTACAGACTGCTCATACATTGTTGCCTTATGTAATAGTGCCCCACCTTTGCACTTATTATGCCAGGTTCACATGGCCTCTCCACATGAGTAAGCCAACATCCAAGAAACAAGCAGTCCCTCCACTAATCTTCCAAAACAAAATGAAATTCCCTTTGGCTTAGTTGTGAAGAAGTTTCCCGATGTAGCCATGTCCACCTTCCCCTGCACACGCCAATGAAGAACTCCCATAAACCAAAACTAATATTGTTACACCTGCTGTTTCTGACAGGTCTGACCTACGTGCGCTTTGTCAGGCTTCCCAATCCAAGGCTATGGAAATACTGCATGTACTGAATACAAGAGGAGCAATATGAGAGAACATGGATGGTCAAAACAAAAAAACAAAAAAAAAAACTTCTACTGCATACCTTGCTAATGGATTTTTTGAGGAAGTTGAGACAAATATGAAAACAACTAGAAGAATTCGAGAAGTCTTCCAAAAAATTGGATTTCATAGCTCCAATTTGGCTACAAAAACCTATTAAACAAGAGTTAAGGAAGGTACAATAAACCTGCTTCATTTTAAGGAGGTATGCAATGTACTTTATGCTATAGCTTACAAATGACTGAAGGCAATACCTCCACATTAGCAAATAAATAAGTATTATGTATGGTATATTGATGCAAGTGCCAAGTGTTGAATTTCCTGGAATGTTCCACAAAATGGCATTAAACTCATTCATTTCTAGAGAAGAGCAGGTTACTCACCAACCCAAGTTACAGGAGACTATGGAGAGGCCCACTCACCATAATAATGTGTGTTTTTTCCAAGGTATTTTTCAGCATTAGACTCACCATGTATTGAAATACTGTGGAACACTCCAGACCCCAGAAAAGTTACATAATGCGCCTTTAAAAAGTTATCACATAGCTATCAGAACAACCAAGAAATCAATAATGCAAAAACAACTTTGTGGTTTTAATCTTTAGCACGTTGCCAGTTTGCCATGTTGCCAGATGTCTAAAATGTCCATCATTCCTATTCTTTACAGTGGATGTGCAAAGGAAACCTGTCACCTGAATGCCAAATGGTAGACAGGAAAAGACTGAGGGTAAATGCGTAGGTGCAAGCGACTGACATGGCGATGGGATTAGGTGCGACAGCCACTTGAGGAGGTGTGAAATGTGAAAGTGCGTCTATAAGGAAACGCGTCTGTGTGGTCCACCAATGACATCCTCTAGCCTCTGGATGCAGCGGAGTCTATTCAAATGACTTTCCGTCCTCAGGCTAAAGACCAAGGCTGTATCCTGTAGCAATGGCCAGACAGGAAGTGAAAGGGAAGAAGAGTGAAATCACAGGAAGTCATCACAAGCCGAGAAAGAAAACTGTAGCTGACAGTACTAGCCTTTTAAGATGATGCTGTGACAAGTTTAGGATAACTTCATGTACAATATTGATTATACGGTTTTATGCTGCTGATAACCTGAGTCTTTAGTGATTTAATTATAAAAATATATAAATTTTGATTATAAAAATTATTCTTCCATGGCATATTGGGTTTGTCATTGCTATGACATGGAAAGAAGAAAAGATTTTGAACAATAATATCTCCTAATTTACTTGAAGATCTGAATATATATTTTTTAAAACATAGCCCTATTATAGACAATAGTTTTTGATAATTTATGAAAACTCCCTTCTTATTAAAACAAAATTCTAAATATGAACTACGCTCAGGACATAAAGGCAGGGAGGCCAATAGTGAAATAATAAATGAGAGAAATTGAAAGAAAGAATGGTGTATGCAAATGGAGGGAAACTATGACATTCCCAAGCACTTATTATGCAATATTTTAAGATACAAGAAAATAAATGGTCTGCAATCAGTTTGGAATTTATATTTCAAGAGTGATCTTCCTGGAAACATACTTACAGAGACTAACTTTATCATCACATCTTTATGAGAGGCCACAAATTGTGATTGCAAGTCATTGTGAATAGATGGGGACAGACATCGAACAGCTGGAGCACTGCCCATAGAGCCTGGATTAAAACTGGGCCAAATTGAGAGACAGAGGCAAAATAACACATTAGTGCAGGCCAAGAGTCAGACAGACAAAGCAGATCACAAATGAAGATGGGATAGAGAGACAGAGCAGCAATCTCATCTAAAGTCTTCTAGTGTCCACGCCAGCTGTTGTCTACTTTGCCAATCTAGCCTGACCACATATTACTTCCTCATCTCATCTCGTCATAAGTGGTAAATGGGGAATGATAGGGTTGATAGATAGATTGAATTGCTTGATTAAAATGCCATGTCTTTAGGTCCGCAAACATTTTAGAACCATCCATAAGGTTTTGCTCCAACTCCCATTCATAACTATAACCAATGAAGTCAACACACTGTGACAAATCCCAGACATACCCATTAAAACACCATCAAAATAAGATTTGTCCCCAAAAAACCTTAGGTCGTACTTTGAACCAACTGAAATGGCATTTTGGTTTACGTCCAGCTACATTGGAATACAAGCTTTTAACTTTGCATTATTCCTCACAGTTAGTCTAATTAAACACAAATTGAATGGTAAACATGATGAAAGTTTCCACTGTTCTGGATAAAAGGCCAAGCCACAGCTTTTACAAAAGGAAACAAGTTCTTGAGGATACCAGTGTTAGCCTTCAGGAAATTGTGTGGCTAATTCTTAATAGTGGAGTTGAATTAATTGGATTGTTAGAAGTGGTGTGTGGATTAGAAGGAGAAAGCAGAAATTGCTTCCAGGCTCATTTGATCTATTTTACATCCACATTTCTGATACTGTTTCCTGCTCAACAATAGGCCTGTCAACGATAACAAGTTTTGAAGTTCGATCTAGTGCTGAAGCAAATATAGACGATAAAGGATGATATTGAAACTAATTTATGCCACTGACACAATGGCCCAAAGAGTAGATTTAAACCACAAAACTATTCTAAATCTACAATATTGTAAAAAAATGATGAGCTTCAATAAATAAACAGCAGAATGAAAACATACACACTAGGACTAGGAGTACAGATCTGTTATTACAGATGCAATTACAGATGCAAACTCATAGTCATAGAAGGTATTTTACTGTTTAAATCTTGACTATATTGCCAAAAAATAACCCCAAACTTCCGATTAGAGCAAAGAAAATGTACACGCGATAAATATAGACCCCCAAAAAATATTGTTCCAGCTTTCATATATGGAATGATCGATATAGTATTAGTATATATTCTGACAGGCCTAACTCAACAAGCAACAATTTGACTTGACAGTGCTTCATATATTCTGGGGATGTCAAGACTATTTGGTTGAGTGATCACCGCGAGTAAAGGTCACAGTGTAATAGTAAAAAGAAAAATAATTACTATTTTAGAAGCATAAAAATAAGTAATGCCACTTCATTTTTAAATTTGATCGTTTGTGTCAGTTTTAATTTTAACTCATCACCATAATTATTACGCTAAAATGTGATATCTTATTTTCTTCTTCCAAAATTGGGACTAAAAGAACTACATCAGGACTAAACTACTTTTCCTTTTAACAACTTTCTGAACGTCCAACTTCTCCTGCGCAATCGTTTTAATAGACAAATGGACAGCTTCCTGAAACATCTATTTGACAGCAGCACTTGGTCGTCATTAGCAGTCTGAGCTAATGCTACACTGTGCTATATCATACAGTGGATGGATGTCCTATTATGGGCACTTAGACACATGGAGGTGGTTTACTCCTCCAGTTGGCCCAGATCTGTCGCTCCCACTCCACAGGCTCCATTCAGTCTCATATGAGCTCCTCCTTCAAAACCCTTTTCATAACAATAACCCCTGTCTGCAGTTGCCACGGAAACACTCACTCTTCACTTATTGCCTGATTTCCCCCCCCCCCCCTTTTTTTCTGAATTTTTGTCACTGCAGCTCTGGGAGACAGCCTTTACAAGATTAGGATTGTGGTTTTACACATTTTTGGGCAGTCTGTTGAATATGTTTAGAAATAATAGCCTCCAGATCTGTTGAAAGTAAGGTTTGTGGTGATTGTAACACTATAGGTTGCCATACGCTCTAATTTACACAACTTGTTCTACATATTACTAAAATCAAGAAATGCAAATTACATTCCTACTTCATCTTATGCCAAACCCACACCACATGGATTGCAAAATTACATGAAAATACCATGACTATTCATTACTCTTTTTATTTTTACATTTGGTGGTGATTTCCTACATTGAAAGCGTTTTATAGTCTGTTTAACTAGGCACATTTTTAAACAATATGATTCTATTTACAAAGACTATAAGGCATGTATTGAAAATCCAATAAGATGAGACATGAATCTAACTGTCAAGGTAAATCGGGAGAGAATTATTCAACTCTCGCATTTTAGTCTGTGGCGCAACATTTGATAAGATGATGCCACAATATAAACCTTACCATACCCACTATTTGTCTATGTGGATAATAATCTATTTGCAACATGTGGCCGTGCTCAGCTCCAAATGTGAAATACCAAATCCTCTCTCTCTCTCTCTCCCAGGTCGAAAATTTGCAAGTTAAGAGGTTTGGAAATCAGAGAAGGATCCTTTAACACGGCTGTTCATCTGTTTACAGTTTAGCTGAGATATTTAGTAGTGCTTAAAACACACCATTTGACAAACATTTGAAATGGTCACTGTGGTTTAGTTTTGCAGTAAACATTTTGATTAACAAAAAAACAGGACTAACACAAGACTAAACTAGGGTTGTATTCAAAATATTGATGCAGCAAGTCAGACAGTTTGGCAATACACTTACAGATACCAAATGCTGTACTGTGATATACACAAGTTAATTTATACACTTAACTCCCTGCTGACTGTACATTCAGGAGTAGTTTGCTTTGTTTAACACTATTGTTTTCTGATATACTAAACGGCACTGAGAATATGAAATTCTTTTTTAAAGGCCAACTTTTAGGTGAATACAGTTATCAGTATATGTGGACCCTGCATCAGGATATCTATTCATGTGTTACACTTGGAAATACGCAGCCCTAAACAATGAGAACAACATTTTAGATGAAAAATAAATATAGAATACTTTTTAAAATGTGGGTCACTTTAGGACAATTGATTGGAAATGTATCTGGACATATAGGGAGAACATCTGCTATGATAAAAGGTAAATAATTTCAGTCTCAAAGGAAATTTGGCTAATCCTCTGAAAGGACATTGACAGCAGTGACGAGTGATATATCCTGCAGGTGGTTAGCTTTAGCATTCCCTAAACTGAACATAGCCAGAAGCAGGGTTGTATCAGAGCTGTCAAACATATTGGTACCAGACAAATGGACTGAAGAATGAGGTTCTTTAGCGGAAAGAGCAGCAGACAGAGACAGGAAGTGAGCGAATCAGGAGACAAAAACAGCAAAGCCCTGTTCTGAACACCAGTGTAGTCCGACAGCTGTGCCCTGATCCCTCTGCTCACCATGGGCACATGCCAACACGGCCAATCTGGCAGAGATACAGGCCAGCAGACTATGCCAATCTGATCCCAATATGTGATAAGAAGGCCTTGTGATGTTTTTGTAATAAGTTAGATGGGAGGGAGCCTTGTTCACCAAGATACATTCAAATTGCCAATGTAGTGTTTTTCCTTAATTTGCAGTGTATTGACTAGTACAATGCCTTTTTGTTCTGTTGGTTACAGACGTGTTTTGTTGATTACAGACATATTTTGTTGATTGCCAACATTTTATGATTTTGCTTGTTGAATGCTTGTTGCACTTTGTCTATTTTTGTCTAGATTTTTGTGGTGAGCAGATCTGGAATAAGACGCATTCCAGATGAATGTACCATGTGTGCTGTATGTGTTCAATCTTTGATCCAACTAATAAAAGTGGGACTAATCTGAATAATACCACTTTGTGAAAATAAGTTGTGCTTTAGTTTAGATGAGGTATTTTAGTTTCAACAAATAAAAGGGAGGAAATGGCATCTTTAATTAGTTGTTACTTTCAACTTTTTTACATTCACTCGTCACCAGATCAGAGAACTGTGCGTGCGGTTAGGGGATTGTGTTGATTATCAAGTCTTTGTGTTTTCTAACATATTGATTGCAGACATTTTATGTTTCTTCTCGTTGGATGTGCAGCTTTGCCTATTTTAATAATAATCTTCATCATAATAATAATAATAATCTCAATCGTAATCATAATCATCATTATTATCCTCATTATTATTATATACAATTCTCAATAACTACTTTGTAATATGGACTATTGAGAACAAATTGGAGAAGAAAAAAACTAAATCAGCCTATGCCTTAGTTCTGATAAAGTACTTTTAGTTTCAACAAATAAATGGAAGGAGACATTAGGCAGCACATGTTCAACTATTTGTTATTTTAAACTCTTTTATATTCACTCACCACCAGTTCAGAGAAGCGTGCATGCAGCTCTTCGGCCGGGGGCATGGGAGCACTGAACTCCAGCAGCTGCAGAGGCACAGTGTCCTTTAGGTTGATCTCTGGGGGCTCGCTGCTCCCGAAGCAGCAGAGAAAGCCCAGGCCCGGCCGGTTCCTCTTCCTGGGCGGCATGGTGGAGGTGCTAACACAGGTGGCAGTGGTGTAGCGGGGGGGCCGGGGGGGCAGGGAGGGGGAGAGAAGGAGGACTGAGCTGCTATCTGGGGGGCATGATCTGCAAGAAAGAACAAATAACAGCAGGGTTTACATTCAAAGTCAATGTTATGTTTCCTTGTATTGTGTAGAATAACAATCACATATGAGATTCAATGTACCCGGCATACTCTGCATACCAGAACATCTACTGTACTCTGTAAGCTGTTTGGAAAAGTAATTTGGTACATGGGAAATAAAGGAATGTATGTATCCAACAGCCAAAGAACATTGCAAATAAATACTGTATAGGTGGGAGCAGCAGGATGGGAGCATGAGTGAACACAGAAAACCTCAAACAATATTAAAACTTATGCAATGGGATAAAATATAAAATAAATACTTAAGTTAAGGTCACATACAAGTTTTTATGACAATCGCAACAAATTCAAGAACAGTGACATGGGGGTACATCCTAGTGTACTCATGGAAAGATTCAGAAAGATAAGAAAGTAGGACCATTCCCAAAGCGACTAACAATTTATAAAGTAAATATTATTTTTTTTAAAATAATCAAATACTGCATATATCAGGAAGCTGAGATCCATGAAACAGTAAGAAGCCAGTCATTTGAACTAGTACACTTACTATGTTAAAGAAATTCAAGGCCAAATCACTTAATATCTACATATGTTATTGGGCACTAGAGCAAGATTGACCCCAAAATTAAAAATACAGTCTAGACCCACAGAACAGCGACCCTCCCATTCAGCAGGAGCTTTCTTTATTATTGTTGTGTAAACAGTGCCAGGCTGCAGAATAGTGCAGATTTGTTATTTTTTTATATCAAGAACCACTGTAATTGTCTTGACACTGGACAGTAAACAATGCCCCCTGTGTATGAGGTACAATGGTGAGAGGAGCCAGAGGTGCCCCAGCACTGCACTGGACTCCTGACAGAAGCAGACACTGAGCACACTTTCTGTCTGAGCAGTGGATGACACATAAAAGCAGGGGCAGAGGCCTAAATGAGCCACAGTACCCTGAGGATTTCCTCTCTGCCATGAAAAGCATACGGGTGGTCTGCAGGATAGTATGAATAATGCACCTTTTAAAATATATTACATCCACACAATAGCGAGCACACGGCCGCAGACACTAGGAGGTTGCCAAAGTTCCCCCTGTAGTTTATGGCTTTTGTGAATGAATAGACTCCAGGCATGGTAATCCGGGAACAATCTTGGAGAAATAAATCCATTCTGGGCTTGTAAATTAGGATCATAATACAATGACGATGGCATCAACAACATGAAAAATAAAAAAGCCTATAGAAGTCAGTAATCTTATGCATCAGCCAGGTTTACAACAAATGTAAGATTCATGTGTCTCCTTTTCAGTATGGTGCACTAGGTAACGTTTCTGATGGAAGGTCCACCACTGCCTCCATGGCGATGATATTGTTTTGCCTGGTATGTTTCAAAGCATTAAACTCTTCAGCGTCAGGCCTAGTTACAGATCAGATCTGTGGAGGAAAAACTGCAGCAAGAATGCATGTTTTTCAATGCATTTACTTTGCAATAGAAACATGTAATTGAATAAACACAAGATAAATAGGTTTAATGCCATACTGTGGAAGTTTCCCAGCAAAGCAATGTCATCTTCACATGCAAGAAAACGTACGATGTGCACCTTTAAAGCTGGTGGTTGATGAGTGAAACAAATCATCTTTACTCATCAAATCCATCACTTGTTGCTAGGTTACATCCATGTCATCCTTGGACCACTCTTGATGCATACTGACCATTTCAGAGTGAGATTTAGAGATTATCTGCCTGAAATCTCGGACTATGAAAATGTTTTCTTTATCAAACTCACAGAAATCCTGTTGCTCATCCATTCAACCTGATTGTAATCTATCTCATTTGAAGATACAATGTATCATGATGAAGCTTACAATCAATCATATTCATTTTGCTTGGCAGTGGTCATAATATTGTTAATTATTTTACTGCGCTAGTTATGAAACATCTGCATTGTGTCTATTCTTGTGCGCCATACTGCATTTTAAATTGGTTAAAATCCGTACAAAGCCTGACAGACTTGCACGGTTCACTGCCATCATCACTCTTACAACACAGCTCGGTGTGGGAGTTCTCACTGTGGAGTCTAAAAATAGTTGAGTGGTAAATTCTTTATGAACGCACAGCCTTCAACACAAGACGAAGAAAAAGAAAACAGCTCAATACCATTTCACATTTGCTTATTTGTTGTTCTTACACTGTTCTTACACTGTTATTTCAAGCATAGATTGATGAATATTTTGTCTGCAATTAAATGTATACATTTCCATTATGGCAAGATTCCATATGTATCTACCCCACAGTTGCATGCCCATTGCATCAGTCCAGTGGGAGATTTGCAGTACTTTGTAAATTTGAGCTGCAGTGATCAGCATTTGACCCAGATGAGTACCAGCTGGAGGTTAAAAATAAACACAAGATCCCTTTCCTCAATTTACCACTGTTTACACCTAATTTTTGGCCCTCACCACTCACAAAGTGATGGCGAGGGACATTGTTCTTGCTGGGTTTCTTATTATTATTATTATTTTATTTTTATTTTTTTACCGATAGCATGTGAGAAGATGCTGGGAAGGGTCCATGGTGGGGCAATGGGATACACTTTGTACATATGTACACATGTACACAACTGAGTTTTCAGTCTTGACTCCTCACTTTAAAGAGTTTGAGATTTTATTCTGTTAAGCAGAAACGCAGCATTTACACTTATGTACTACGGTTAGTACCGTAATAAGATGAATGTCCATAATATATTTAGTGCAGTAGATATTCTCATTCCACTTGATTCAGTACTCAACACAGTAAGCTTTCATGCTTTTTGTTTCTGTAGGATAAATTATGAGTTGGAGGATACGTTTTTATGGCTGTGGTGAGTTAGTTATTGTTTGACTGGACAGCTGGACTCTAATGGAAAAGCAGCCACTCAACAGGGGTTTAAATCCACTCAGCAAAAACAGTATCACTCCACCTTCTGTCCCATCTCCAAACACCCCTCTATCTTCACTGTCCCAAAGCAGCCCATGTGCAGCCAGTCTTCACTCAACACTGCTCCTGCTGGCCTGCAGCCAACCACTGCCCACAAAAAGTAGGCCAAGGGATCCAAATACGCTTTAGCATCCACTGTATATAGAGAAACATAAGAAGGGGTGACATTGGGGAGGTGTGTTTTGGCTAACCTCCATCGCTGCATGCTAAAATCACTACACAAACACAATGCTAAAATGGCCGTGTCCAGTGCCATATGTTCCTCACGTGGCTCTTATCTTTCACCTTTTCAGTTAATCCTCTCAAGGCCCCCACCTCCTCAGGGTCACTGTCATCCTCTATTATGGTACTCAATAGGGTGACATTTCGCTCTGACCACCCCCCTTCAGTATGGACATCTGTCATTTTCCCTACCACTTTCAACACTCCTTTGTTGCTACTTTTTAAAGTATACACTACAATATACTGACCCAATACAGCCACAGTGCAGGACAAGCTTGCCATCAGATAAATGAAGAAGGTTGCAGGCTAACAGTTGTAGATATAATTTTTCTTTTTTAAAAACACCTTGACAACTCTTTGCTGTCATTATTACTGTCATATTTTAAACAATGAAGCTTAAACGTGCTTAATAACAGTTAATTATTTACATTGTCCGTGTGGAGTTCCCTCTATTTTAGATGCTGCTGCAACAAAACATTTAACATTAGGCTCTCAATATTATTTGGGTATTGTTTTATCCCTACCACAGGAGAATATTTACTGCTTGTGTAGTGATACGTACTTCTTTTGTTTTGAACTATCATAGCAACATCTAGAACATATGAAACATCAACAGTTCAGGCTCAAATAAATTAACTAGACCAGATAAAATTTCAGAATAGATACATACAAAACTGCTAGTGCTATAAAAGCTGTTCTCTTTCAAGCATGTATATCTGCTTTTATTCATGCAGTGTCACAGATCCCACCCCAAACACATGACTTGGAAGACTTCCCACATTCACTCACACCTCTTCCTGCATGGCTCATCTCAGGGAAACATGTGGTTCTCACTTACAGGAAAAGGAAGCTATCAGTTAAAGAGTATAGTGACAAATGCATCCCAATCTCTGCAGGATTACTGAAATGAAAATGTGCATTGTCTGATGAGAACGGCATTGCAATGAAATGAATTTTAACCAAATTGAGATTATCAATGATCAGCCAATTGTTGTGTGGAGAGGATTTTAGACTTTGATAGAATAAACAGGACTATTTTTCTGTATTAAATAGCACTAATTTAATACCATATTTTTATTGGTTTATAATTTATAAAAAATAAATACATAAATATTGTAACCACAATTGGGATCAGGGAGGAGGAACAAAATTGTGACAAATATTTTGCAATTTCACCTGATGAGCAGAAGAAATGACAAAAATCTTGAAATATGAACTGACAAACTAATACAAGAATCACATTTCAGAACATATTTGTACAGATCTAAACTACAGGGTCAGCAGTTTTTAAGCAAAATAAGACAGGATGTTTTGTTGTCTGCCACATTTGCTAATTGTGTCCATTCAAATGTGATTTTGATTTGATTGCAATTAATCTTGTAACCCTAACCCTAAGGACTAAAGGGAGATACTACTTCCACTTTTCATTCAGCCCAATGGCCCATCGACTTCCAGCACCGGGAAGTAGGTCATTGGGAGAGAAGGAGAAAGGAGGGGGGAGGCAGCATCGATGGAGCGAGGTGGATAGATGGATGTACTGTATGTAAGTATGCAGGGATCAGCTTTTCCAACATCTGTGCTGCTGAACATAAATTGAATTCTCTTCAAAACATCTGTCACAAGATGAGAATGGACAGAAATCAAACTTAAATCGCAATATGGGAAAAAACAGCTGTAACATTTGATTACATTTGATGTCATCTAATAATATGACAAAGTAGAGTTCATTGGGTTTAGATGTCATAAACCTATTGGACCAGAGGGGCTGTGTCACTGTTGTATTATAGTGTAGTCATATTTTTTTAACAGTTTATTTATAAGGATTTTAATACTATACAAAAAAGCAGGACATGCTGGAGGGACTATGTCTCTCAGCTGGCCTGGGAATGCCTTGGGGTCCCACCGGAGGAGATGGAAGACGTGTCTGGGGTGAGGGAAGTCTGGGAGTCCCTGCTTAGACTGCTGCCCCCGCGATAAGGCCCCGAATAAGCGGAAGAAAATGGATGGATGGACAAAAAATTATGACAAAAGTTATTATTTTAACATAACATAGAGCCCGACCCTCCCACAAAGATAAACAAAAAAAAAAAAAAAAAAAAAAAAAAAAAAACACCCAAAAAATGATGTAGCTAAATAAAAAATATATACAAAAAATTGAAAATAATTACATGCATTCAATACAGCCCCAGCTATAAAACAGAAAAATTACAGGGTAATCAAAATTGCAGTGACACAAATTATCTATCAGTTTATTACATATAATTTTCTTACATTTTTCTTTTGCATACTTATAAAAAGGTTGTCAGATTAAAAAAGCAAACAAACTATGGATTGCTCTTATTCAAATCAGTTAAAAGTGTGTCTTATATTTTTCATTATTCTATTCAATGTAGAATGTCTTTAATCCACTATAAATATGATGGAGACAGTGCATTTTTCCAATTCAACAAAACTAGTCTATGAGTAAGGAGTGTACAGTAGGCCACAGAGTCCTGTTAGTATTTACACAGGGGGTGAGGGTTCAACATAACTCCAGAGAGCCATCACTGGATGTGGGTCTAAGGGAATCCTTAAAGTGCCTGACAACATCTTGACCACTTGAGCCCAGAAAGGGACCAATTTGGTACAAGTCCAGAGTGTGTGAAAGTATGTACCTTCTGTTATTTTACACCAGTCAAATGTTGGATTGCTGTTGGGGAACCTTCTTGTTAGTCTGCTTTAGACCAATGAACTTGCCATGCCTGGCACAAATTGGTGAAGTCTGAGCCCATTTCAAATTTTTTCCTCCCTAATTTTCAGTTGGTAAATCTTTTAGATCCCATTCCCACCTGTTTTAATATTATCCAGAGATGGATTATGTAAAGAGTATAATGTGTTGTAAAGAATTGAGATCCCTTTAAATTACTTAAAAAGTTTCAAACAAATTATCAAGAAGAGTGGGAAATGGGGTGTGCTGCTTCCTAACACAGATAAAAAAAAAAAAAAAAAAAATGTGTACATGTGATATCAAAATCAACATACAGTTAATGGAACAAAATAAACTGTCTGCTCTTAAAAAAAATCCTGGACATAGTATACATAGAATAGTGGGTCTGAATGAGCCGGCATGCCATCCATAAGGTTTCCTAATTTGTTTCCAGATAAAAGCGGCAGGCACCCGTTTGTTCTATGTGAAATAATTGTGAGATAAGAGTCAGCCAAAAGTGAGCTAATGAGTAGGGAATGCAGAATTGTGCTTCAAAAATACACCATGAAGGGGCGTCAGCACCTGGGTCTTTATATAACCAGTGAATAATCAAAGACAAATATTCCAATAATTTCCTATAATACAATTGGAAATTTGGGAGGGCCATACAACCAAATTCTTTTGGTCATTGCAGATATACTTTGCTGAAGCATGGGGGCTTTTGATGCCAGACAAAACCAGAGGTAATATTATCCATTTTTTTTAAAGAAAGAGTTGGGAATAAAGATTGGAATGCACTAAAAAAAGATGACTTTGGACAACTAAAAGATTTAGAGAAACCAGCACTTTATACTTTCTTCTACGTCATTAACCAAGGGAGAAATTCTTGGACACCAAGATAAGTGAACTTGTCTCCAGTAACCTTAATATCTTAGCAGGGATTGAAGAATCCAGAACTGAGATGTAAATGATCATATAGTCTGCATGTAAAGATAGTTTTTGTTCAAGCACTTGATTTTTGTTTGTTAGCCTCTCAATTATTGTGAGTCATATATGAAATAATCTATAATAATACGAGCCTCTCATAACGTTCCATAATATCATAATAGAGATCAATCTGTGAGGCAATATACTGGACAATTTCATCCTGGGATAAAACAGTTCCAACAAGTCTCCACGGTGGTCTCAGAGCATGAAATGCAAGCCTGAAAGTAGCAATAAGAGGTGAATGGTCAGAAATAATAATAGCACATATGAACAAGCTTCTACCAATTGGAACAAAAAGAATCAATCAAAGAAGATGATTGATGTACCAGAGAGAAAAAGTGAGTACGGTCGCCCAGTTGGATTGAAGATTTGCCACAACGCTGTCATGAGTTTCCTGTAGATAGGCAACCTTGATCCCTAAACTGGCAAGGTGAGAAAGGACCTTATTTATCTTTGACGGCTTCCCTAACCCACTGACATTCCAGCTTGCAAATGTTACACTAGAAGTTTAGCCCAAAGTATGCAAGTCAAAATATGAATAATGTACAATATATAGAGACAAATCAGCACTGAAATAAAATGAGATAAACCAAAAAATAAAAAAAGGAAAATAAAATAAACCCCTCAAAAAATCTCACACCTGCACCCCCCCAAACATAGGTGTACAACAGATTCAATCAAACTCCCCATCTTGTCACTCAAAACCATAGAGTCAAAGCCAGTCAGAATGCCTCCAGTGAAGGCTGTGAAACCTTCCAAATCCTTGATATGAGTTTCATGTGATGAAAGCGTGGCCTGTATATTGGAAACCGATGTTGTCAACTGAGTGCTCACAGAATCAATGCTCTTATTCAAATCAGTTTCCAAGTCCTTTATGTTTTGTCCAATCGTCTTACATATGGATTCTCTTAGACTCTTCAAGGACTCTAGCAATCAGCATGTTATCAGCTTCTGCATCCTGTGATTTAATGGGGGCTAACACAGAGCTAGCCTGGGAGCAGCTGCATTGTTTGACTGGTTTCGGGTCAGTGGAGATGCCATTTTCAGATTATTCTTTCAAAAAATCTATCCTCGTACAACATTGATCTAAAATAAACAGGTTTCACAAAGACAAAGCTAAAGCTAAATTAAAATGAAAAATAGTGGATCTGTACCATAAACTGTATAAAGAAGTGGACTAAGGGAGTGTGACGTCACCCATAGTGTTTGGCTCCAGTCAAACGAAGCTTATCAAGGGTTGGAGTTATGGGGCGAATTTGGAGCAGAGTTTCATATTTGGAATTGTGACTGGGAGTATTATAGCAATCGAAGAGCCAATCCAGAGCAAGGCTGATGAAGGTAATGTCCGTTCCTGCTGGTTTAGCAGGAAGCGGGCGCTTAGCAAAGCTGTCAATCAAACCTGTTGCTAATGCTAGCAGCCTCGGAGAAAGAAGGCGCCTGGTGCCTTTATCTGTTATTAATGTTAATATCTTGATTTGTCGACACAATAGCGATATAAAAATGGCAGGATCATGTAGAAGGTGTTAATATAAAAATTTTAAGACCAAAACGACAAGCTTAACAGCAGCAGTTACAGAGAGAAGGGTGACAGTTTTTCAGTGTTAAGTGAATTGGAAAAAGAGTCGATGGAGCCGGAAGGGTGCCCATGCTCGCTTCCTATTTGGGACATGGCGGCTTGCGGGTTAGCCCTGTATATTTGCATTTGTACAGACGTTGCAAGAAACATGTCTATATCTCACAGCACCTCCACAAGCTTCTCTATAGTCCAGTCATTTTATTCTTAGCCTGATTTTTAAATGTTGAAACTACTAAAATGGTGCTCTTAGGGAACTTGAAAAAGTGGCTTTCAAACACTTATTGAACAATTTATTAAATGTATTCAATGGCAGAGATAAATTGGTAGTTGCTTATGCTAAAAGTTGGCAGGTGGCGACTTTTTTTTTGGCCAGGCAGTGTATAATGTGATATAAAGCAGCTCTCGGACCAAAATAAGATATGCACCAACCATGTGTAACCAATTTCAAAGCAATCGATAACCCAACAGTAACATTGGTTCAGCAGGCTTGCTTAAACTAATCACTGAATAATTTGGATGAATAATTAGGATGCTCTGAATTAGTAAAGTTTGGAGGGCTACAGAGAGTTTAATTAACTAGTTCTGTTTTTCGCAGTCTAACACGGTGCATTTAATGGACGTCTGGTTCAGCCTTATAGAGGAAGAGCAGCAGAAGTGTAGACACAAATAGCAACTTCAAGAGACACTAAATAAAAGATTAAAGCCAAGCCAGCAGCACATGTTTTTCCTTTAGCTCAGCTCATTCAAACAGATGCATCACCAACCTCTGTCTGCTCCTGCAAATGAGGAGCAGACCTTATTCTAGGCTGACGGAGTAGATACAAGTGGAAAATAGTAATGAGGGTTCTGGTAAAGTAAGTATTTAGTAGTATCAAATACCACAATTTCCTTGGAGCCAGGTCACAATTTTAATTTTATCACAATTTATGTACGGATTTTATGTTGCCTCTCAAGAAGTACTCCTTCTTCATCTCCTTCTTCTGTTTATACTTGTAAGTGGTTAAATCCACCTGTCAGTCACTCCAAGCCTAATAGAGGATGACCAATAGGGTAATAAGAGTGGGTGAGGAAAAGGGTCCATGTTTGGACATAGAGCAATATGGTGATCTCACAAAAAAAACATTATCAGAAGGATCAGATCACTATTTGATTTGACATATTTGACATATTGCCCTGCCCTAATGCGTCATGTGAAAATTTGTATACTTAATTCTGTAAGTAATCATGGCTATAAAAATCAGATTTCAATCAAATTTGACATAAAGTAGCCATTCAAGCCTTCCAGTGTGCACAGAGGAGCCAGGGCACTCTTTGGATGAGTTTGCCCCAGACATGCCCTCTCCACATGCCCTCCCTTCACTCTGCAGTCTGCATGTTTGTCCGCTGACTAATGGACCTTTATGTGATTCACTCCTCTGTAGCTTTAGCCACTGGCTCTGGTCCAACTCACCTGGGACACTGAAGACCCCCTCACTCACAGGCCTCTGCCCACCCACACTTCATCTCTGTCTGCCCGTGATCCAACACACAGAGTAGTTAGTGATCATAGACAATAACAGTAAGGCCATGTATAAACGAACAGCATAGCACCATTTGTTTAGCATATAACTGCATTAGAACAGTTGTGCTTTGACAGCGTTTGTCTGTTAGTTTTCATGCAGTCAATCATGCCTATCAACTGAGAGTCACTCATAAAAACTGCATTTTAACAGTATATGCTAAGATCTATTAAAAATGTACTGTTATCAACAAATCATTATTGGTTACAGGAAATACATATGCTGAATATAGATTACTTCTGAATCCGATCATTCTCTATTGGGTTTTCACGGACATTGCCATGGCTATCAATTATTCATTTACAAAACATATGTCGTTGTTATGTAATGTCTACTTTTTCTGCTGTTACTGCTGACTAAAATGGCATCTGCATGAATAATGCAACTAGCAACAATCTGTTTACAGACAATGAGTTAAAATAAATGGCCTAATTAATACAACTATAATAATACACTAGCCAAACATTCAATACAGTAGATTTTACTAACTTGTATTTGATATGTTGCTTGTCTGTGGTAACTTGTGCATTAGCAACTATTAATTAAGTAAGTAAATTTACATAAGCTGCATTTTGTCCAAACTATGGGATAAATAGGCCTAAGTAATGGGAGCAGGATTTGTGCTTGAGCTGTTTTCGTTTCAGCCTGTAGCTTTGGAGTCAGGGTCTTTTTGATTTTCATGCCTGCAGTATTTTTAGCCACAGAGTTGTCACCACCAAAAATATGTCTGGCTTCTTAATGTTGTTTTCAAATCAGAGATGGAAAAGTACTCAAACTCTGTACTAATGTAAAAATAGTATGAAATAAAAGGTATTCAACAACATTCTAAGTGATATAGTTTTCAAGATTACATAAATGGAGTCTACATGCCACAACTGCAAATAGCATTTTTATCTACTGCAACTACTCCTGCTTATTACAACTACTTTACACCAATTTACTCAAATTTAACAATAGTTCTTGCTTACATTATCTAAAAATTCTAGACGACAAATGTCATAAAAACGTTTACTAGATTGTTTATACTGAGCTTAAAGTACTGAGTGAAGCTATTACAATCATAATAACCATGACATTTTTATCCCACTTATAATGGGACAAGACCATTATCCTTGTGATAAACAACACAAGGCCATTATCCTCATGTTGGTTATCAAGATGCTAAAAGGAAACAGCAATTTGATTGGCAAAGTATATTCATATCTATTCCTCATTGGCCGATCACAATTCTTCTGTTATTTCAAGTATGGTCCCTTTTAGTCATGAAGTTGTTTTCCCCAATATAATGTAAAAGCAGCTCTTAGTGTCGAAATCAGACTGCATGACATTTGTTTGATCCACTACTGGATGCCTGGCTTGTGTCTACGTGCATCTTTCAGGAAAAGACGAAACATCATAAGATAAAGTACACACCCTGTTTCCTGTCCTCCCTCTCCTTTAACCACTTAAACACTTTCATTCTTCTAATTCTTTAATCACTACCTCAGTCTCAGATTAAATGGGAAGGATGAGATGTCTGAAAATCTTTGCCCGTACAGGTAAATTTGATGAGCCAATTCTCAATGATCTTCCTTTTAGCATCTACATACTGCAAATATGTTAGTGTGCTTATTTGTGTCCATACATCCGTTTTCTAATTAATATTTAAAACTTTTGCAGTACATGCATTGTAGCTTACAGAAATGTTATGGGGAATGAATGACCAAGCTAAATTTGGTAGCAGAGGCCAAGAAAGAAATGATCTATGCTAAGTCTGGCCACTTAAAATAGCCACAGCCTCCATTACCAATAATGACTTTAATAGTCCAAGGTTAGTAATGATGCTTAAACACTACCAGATTGTCACAGTAAACAACATATGGAAGAATGCATTTTCATTTGTTCACAAACTGTTGTCAAAATGGCCAATAAATAGACTCAATTATTACAATTAACCAGGTTTGTATATCCAATGCATGTACTCCCACTGTGTCATAGGTTTCCTCCGGGAGCTCCTGTTTTCCCAACCACTACAATAAGGCCAGGAAGAGATTTAACCTAAAGTTAATGGGCTTTTTCTCAAATAAAATAAAAATCTGAGTTCAAACTGTGTGAAATAACTTTTGCGGCACGCCAGGAGGCAGAGGATTTGCTGTGGGAAAAGCTAAGAATAAATTATTTTAATAAAGGAAATATAAGTAATTATCACAATCACCATAAATGAGACTAATGGGGGTTCACTACTGAAAATGCATATGTATATGTATCCCAGAGTCAATCCTATAAACATCAACTCATTCACAGCCAAAGTTTGACAATTCTCAAAGGTCTTACTGGGATGGAGCCTCATTCCAAACAAACATACAGGCACTACTGGTTTTAACAGAGCCTTGAGGCACTGTAACCCATGAAGAGGAAATTCCACATTTTAACCACTGGAAAAATAGAACGGCAGAAATTGTGAGTCCTCTGGGGATGCCATTAATAATCATTTTATTTAGTGTGATTAAGAAAAAAAACACCTATTTCCTGGAGTGACTCATGATCACATACATAAAAGTACAAGGAGTTATTACAACTCTGATTGAAATTTGACTTTGATCAAAACAAAATGAGCTTGAAGCTGTAGTATAGGACTCCCACGTATCATGTACAGTTCCACTTTGAAGCAAATTACTATACGCATGTTAAGCTCTGTCATAGAAGCCACAAACCACAAATACAAACTGTTAGTGAAAGCTGAGCAAGAGAAGGAGACTTGGAATGTTGGAATGAACAAATGATGGAAGATGGCGATTAGCTATATATGACTTAAGACTAAACTACATAAAACAATAATAAATTAGGCTTGTGAGGCAAACAAAATGAGTTAACTTTAAGCTAATCACACCATTACAATTCATTTTATGGATGCACTATATAACTTTGCTGATGGAGGGTCTGCCACTGACTTGTTTGGAGAATGTATTGCTTTGCCTGGAATGCTCCACAGTTATTAGACGTTTCTGTTCTCATGGAGACAAGGTAAAGCCACCAAACCATGTTACAGGTCAGATCTAAGGAGAGGCAAACCCGCTCACAGTAAGACCACATCTTTTATGTTTTTTATGTATTTAGCAATAAAAAAAATACCTGTAATCGACCTGTAAAATGAATAAATACAAGTTTTGAGTTTAATGCCAAACTGAGAAGCATTCCAGGCAAAGCTATAACATGACAACATGCAGCTGACCAGAAGTTACATAGTGAACCTTTAAGTGATATCTCGCAAGGCAAGCTACTGTTTTCAAATCACCCCAAACCAGGATAAAAATAGCATGATTAATTATTATAGATGAGCTATACAACATAAATAAATGACCTATATATGAGGGCGATGATTGGTTGTTAAACTAAATGTGCTCCAATGGGCATCCACATGTTGAACGAGTAATTCCACCAGTTGCTGTGCGAGACTCAACAGTGTAATCAGTAAAAGCCGTGCAGTGAGAAACAATGACATCAGAGATACACTGCTGACCCACTTCTCCACTCACCAATGAGCTGCTCTCATCATGTAGTGGGACCGCTGGGCCAACCATGCTTTAATATGAGATGAAGCACCATGACCCATTGCAATGACCCTATAACATTCCCACATATTAACAACCACAGCAATGAAATCCAATACTCTACATCCCTTTTCATGAACCTAAAAGTATGTGTGCTCTGTGACACTTTGTTTGGTTATTTCATAGAAGTGGAACGCATCTCTGGCCATGCTAAAGATATATCTGGTATGCAGCGCTGTACTTCCCAGGAATATCAGAGGCATTCAAATCTCCAAATCAGTATGGTACACTTTCCTCAATCAGTATGGTACAATATTAAGTCCTAAGTTGATAGATCCCATATTTGATGGACAGGTTTTGATTACTTTAAATACAGAACAAGTCATTATGAATATTTTTGCAATGGGGCTGAATGATATGGGTAATTTAATTGTGATTTTTCTGACATAATAACAATAATAATGCCTTACACTTATAATACACACAGGCTTGTCAAAGCCTCTCAAAGTGCTACACTGTCGTCACTATTCATTCATTCCATACTTGGTGGTAACTTGGTCTGGCTCATGCCAGATTGATATGTGCAGCACTATGAAATGAGTTCTACCATCAATCTGGGATGGCTCTCGCTGAAATTGACCAGAAAACACAGAACATCATGACAATTATTTGAATCTGATTGGTCCAATCGTCACAACAGCAGAGCAAGCCGAAAAATCTATGTTTGGTTACATTCAGTTGAGAGAAAAGCATAGACATCCACAAATGCACAAATCCTTTACCTTCTGCACATTTTCCACAAGCAAAATAGTCTATATTGATGTTAAAATAGGCTGAAGTATGTCTGACAGCATTGCCATGTTTGCTTTGGTTCGCTTGGGCACTTGGCCTTTGGGTTCCACACAAACCTCAATGCTGCTCTGTGATTGGTCCACCCACCCGATTATCCTTAGAGCGGGAGCATGCCAAGATGGAATCTCGAGTTTGTGAACAAATATCACAAGAATTCATCTTGTGATGGTTAACTTGGTCATGGTAAGATACTATTATAGCCACAGCTGCCCTGGAGCAGACTGACAGAAGCTGTCAATCTGCACCATAGACCTCTCTGACCACCACCAACACACACACATACACTCGACTTTCATAATAAGACTGAAACATGAACTGATAAACTAATACAAGAATCACATTTCTGAACATATTTGTACACATGTAAACTACAGGGTTAGCATTTTTTTAGACAGAATATTTTATGGGGAAAATTATGGTACAAATGCAAACTGAAATTTGCAATTGTAATTAATCCTGCAGCCCTATAGAATAATTAACATTACTAATACATAGCAATATTAAACAATGGCAGGGTCACAGGTCAATAGCTGCTCTATTGGAGGGACAAGGCCGTTATGGGAAATGTCTGGTATGCTCCACTGAGACAGTTTTAGCAATGCTCTGACATAGCCTCTCAGAAGTGACCAGCGTTTTTGAAATAGCCCAGAGCGGTAATGCTGCTCTGTAAAAGGGGAGATATGCTTACACATCATAGGCGGCAGAAAGTGTGTTACTGGCACAAATACAATGGTGCCACTTGACACCCGTGCTGTGTGGGGACTTCCAGAGAAGAGAGGGGAGCAAGACTCTTTCTACTAAAGTCAATAATCCACATAGATCATATGGTAGTAGTAATGCAAGTTGTCCAATGATCAGAACGTCATATTTTTATGTCTCTTGATTTTAAATGTGAATGTATTCCTTTTTGTTATTGCAAATGAACACATGAAGGTAGAAACAGGACTAAAACAAACATGCTAAACAACATGGCTACTACACAACTGCTTATCTTTGTTGTTGTCTATTGGCAAAAGCACATACATTTGTTTACCATGTTTGGTTGATGCCATTCTATTGAACTAGTCGTAGTCCATATTAAGATGCTTTACAAATATTGTCCTTTACAGTTTTTCCCCCATTCTGTAGCATCTGAGTTCTAATAAAGTGCCATGGTAAAAATTATTTAAAATGTCAACTGTTTGCAAGTTCTTTATTAGACTACTAATCCTGAGAAACTAGTTCATGCATCTGTGATACTCAATAAAATATGGAAAACCCTGTGAACCCTGACAGCTGCAGAGATTGTGCATTCATTATACAGTGTGTGTTATCTGCTTTCAGTAATATCCAATCAACAACATAGTGAATCTCTTAACCAAGCCCCCCACTCAACTGACCCCCAACCCACGTGAGACTGAGGATTTCCACTAGAGCACAGCTTAAGCCTTTAATGTGGTGGAAATGGATACTATCTGGTCAACAATGCACAAAGAACATCAAAGAACAAGTCAAATGGTAATGTTTTGAGCTTCT
Organism: Periophthalmus magnuspinnatus; assembly: GCF_009829125.3. Taxonomy (NCBI): domain Eukaryota; kingdom Metazoa; phylum Chordata; class Actinopteri; order Gobiiformes; family Gobiidae; genus Periophthalmus; species Periophthalmus magnuspinnatus. The sequence continues at coordinate 9,955,163 of NC_047147.1, read as the reverse complement.
TCTGACATTGAGAAACGTGATCTTTCGAAAACAACTTTTTTACTCACTACTACTCCCACACAAACTCACTAAACCCCACAATTGTTGATAAACAGTTTGAAAATGTTTTCCGTCTATAAATTTGTGGATCCTATAAGTAGCCATTTCATACCAATTTCACAGGTGGAAAATTGGTAGGCTGGAACAGGAACTTTCATCACCTTAGTTTGGAAATCGGACAGATTTACAGCCTTGGAATGACAACTCTCAACTGGGATATAGGCTTACAAATGGAAAAGGAACAATATGGATACTCCAAATGAGTCTCCAAATTAAGACAAGTTGGTGTGAGCATTGGATGAACATAAAGGGAATAAAATAGTTTCCAAGTCAGAATTAAGTTTAAAGTCTTGATTGGTTACTGGAAGAGTGCAGTGCTTGTTCCATATTGGGATGGGTTGGCTGGTTGCTGGGAGGAGATGTAAAGCATAAGTGGAATGTTTGACTGCCAGGCCATTCCTTACACATGAGTCCATCTGTGTGATTGATGAACAGACAGGGGGTATGTCCATGTCAGCCCATGACATAAGGCCATGCTTCTACATGTACATCAACAGAGCTTTGGGTTCAATAATGTCTCCATTTGAATGTGTCACACCAATTGTAATAAGTCCACAACCACAATTTGGCAATAATTATTTTAGAATGAGCATTACTAGCAAGGACAAAACAAGCAATTAAAAAAATAATTATATATATATAAATATATTTGGACTGTCGTGAAAATGCTGTATGCACTTAATTCAATCCCAAATTTAAAACCTTTGTAGTAATTAGCTCAATAAGAAAAGATCCTAGAGTATTACCCCAGTGTTTCTACTACTGCAGTTTGGCAACAGTTGCTGTGCCAATTGTCAAATGACCTCACCGCTGCAAACAGAATCTCAACATAAAAGCAATGCAAAAAGTCTCAAGTCACAAATCTCCTCTATTAAAGATGTTGTCTTATTGTAATTTCCAATCAGCGCATGTACCCTATCCCAATCCTAGCACAGTAGTCCAATGATGTCTCTTTTTGCCAACAGTAGCTGCTTTCAATCCAGTCTAGACAGACTTTGTTGATGCAGTAGCCTATAGCCAAACTGACAGCTGTAGTCTGCTCACCGCACAACCACTTTAGCTTATACAGCAACAGTCCATGCATCAAATGTTAAGATTATCCAACTCACCCACAACACTCGGGCTATCCGTACGGCCGACCTTCACAGAGTTGTGTCACTTGCTTGTGAAAACTAAGTCTAATATTTCATCCTTAAAGTGTGCGCTCAAAAACTCCACGGGCATTGCTGAGTGTTTGGTGTTTCCCGGGCGCTCCTGCTGCGTTATGTCTCTGAGCTTGTGAGCCGAGCTGTGGATTTCAGCTGACTGGGCTGTTGACATTGTCCTCACTCACTCCCTCTCTCTCTCTGTCCCTCCCTCCTCTGCTTTTGATCACCCTCCCCCTTTCACTCTCTCACTTTGAGCTCTTGACAGCATCCATGTGGTTTGCCTTAGGAGGTGTGTACAGAAGAGCCTATGTACACTAAGCATGCTATAGGGATACCCCTGCCGTTTAGTGCCAAGGGTGAGGGCAACTCGAGAGGAAGTGACCCCTGACGAACTTCCCACCAACACCCCAAACTCGCAATGTCAGCTCCACCCAGTGCACTCCCTCAGTACTGGGATCGCACACCCAAAGGAAAACCCTTTCCTGTCTTGTTATTGCCAATAGTCTACTTGCACTTACTCTTGCCCACCCACATATGTCATTTATCGGAAAAGGACTTCATGTCAAGTATCATCAGTGTCAAATCAAGGGTGGAGCTAAAATATGATGAAATATTTAAAAACTTGCCCTTTTCACTGCTTCAGTAAAGGCATTTGTGAGGGGTGGCAAGAGGGGGTTGTCATACGTCATTATGTATGTATGTCTGTATGTCTGTATACAAACACACGTAATATATATTATATATTATGTGATATGAAAATGTGATGCCAACTCCCAATCTCCCATCCAATTCTGCCTGGAGCCAGTGGATGGGGGAAGCGGGATTCATTCCACCATTTGTCATATTTCTCCAGAGAGTGCCGGCAGATGTCACAGAGTTGGTGGTAAAATGTCTAAATGCATTCCTGGGAGACCCCTGGAGATACATCCATTAACCCACACCACTTAGTCTAAACCAGATTAGCCTAATAACAGCCACTTTCAATTTGACTTGGCTTTTCTGAGCGGCTTCTGCTGTGTTGGCATTTTAATATTTGATTTGATTAAGCGTATTCAAATATGGTTTTGTGGGTAGACTTAATGTTGTCAGTTCTTGAATACAAATTGTTAAATGCTGTCAATTCTGCAAGCACAGTAAATGGTTGTAATCGGTAAAATAACTCAAAAGATAAAGTTAACAGTCACCATGTTAATACATTAATCATAAACTACCATCTTCGCACATAAAAATGCAAGCATTGATGTTGCTCCTTTTTTTTTTTTTTTTTTAATTCTACTTCACTTATGGGCCAGAGTAGCGAAGAACGGCTAGATCAAGGTATGCAACAACCCATCACAAAATGGTGAAAGAGTTTATTTGAGCAAGTGAGCAGACATCAAAATAGGCTAAAACTGTAAAATGGTTTGTTTTGTTAAGGGAAACCAGATAGACCTATATGGAAGCTGTTTGTTTTAAATTGTCCTGGACTGTATTGGATGTACTTTGAGAAAGAAAATAAGAAGTTAAGCCACTCCATACTGTCACTGCGTGAGCCAGGAGGTGACCACAGATTGTGGCCTTCTCATGGATCTGACTTCTGTGAACTCACACTTTGACTTTTCAATATAAGCTGCTCAAGATGGTACCATAGGCTACATAAAGACTACTGAATGAGAAAAAAAAAAAACAAAAAAAACCAAAAACATTTACAAAGGCGCACTATGTAGCTTCTTTGATGAAATATCGACCACCTACTTTTCTCCTTGGACATGTTGATTTTCCTCAAATGTTCTAAAGTGCTGCATTATACCCATCTCTCGTCACAAAGAAGCAAACAAGTGACACCACCAGGACTGTAATTGAATAAATGCATGATATTCAAGTTTAACGCCATACTGTGGACTATTCTAGGCAAGGCAAGGCTAGTTTATTTGTATAATACAACTTGTACATGAAGTAATTCAAAGTGCTTTACAGAATAAGAACGGTATTAAAATACACAGTCCAAACTAATCAAAACATAAATAATCATAAAATTTACTTTAAAAAAGAGTGCAGAGTAAAAACTTTTCAGTCATATGCACAGGTAAACAGCTTTGAGCCTGGATTTAAACATTGTCAAAGTAGAGGCCTGTCTCACATCTTCAGGAAAACTGTTTGACCTGCATAAAACTGAAACACTGATTCCCCACGTTTAGTCCTGACTCTGAGCACGAGCAGGAAGCCGGTCTCTCAGGTTCTGAGAGTGTGAGATGGTTCATATGGCACTAACATGTCGGAGATGTATTTTGGTGCTAGGCCATGGAGCATCTTTAAAGTCCAATCACTGAGCCACAGGAAGACAGTGCAGAGACCCGAGCAGAGGACTTATGTGCTTTTACTTCCTGGTTCTAGTCAGGACCCGAACAGCAGTGTTCTGGGTGTACTGCAGCTGTCTTACAACTCATTTGGAGAGTCCAGTGAGCAGGTCGTTACAGTAGTCTAACCACCTGGAGACAAACACATGAATAAGTCTCTTCCAGTCTGGTTTTGACAGTATACCCTTGATTTTTGCAATATTTTAAATGGTAAAAAGCTGCAAATGTTATTGAATTGATGTGGCTGTTAAAGTTCAAGTCTGAGTCCATTGTTACCCCTAGATTTCCAACCTGATTTGAAGGTCTTAAAGAGACTGGAGGTGACTGCTGACACTTTCTCTTTGTTTCTGTGGGCCAAAGACTATGACTTCAGTCTTGTCTGAGTTTAGCTGGTGAAAGTTATTTTGCATCCACACATTGATTTGATGGATGCAGTGGCAGAGTGAGTTCACTGTTCCACAAATTACTGCTGCGTATTAACTGCCCTAACGGCAGAATGTAGAGATTGAACAAAAGGGGTCCCAGGATTGACCCCTGAGACACAGTTTTCAGTTTCAACAAAGTACTCCCTGTCTTCTAGATAGGACTTGAGCCAGTGTAGTGCAGTACCGGAAATGCCCAACCAGTCCTCTAGTTTCTGTAAGAGGATCCCATCACAGCAGCACTCAGATCTAACAGGATCAAGTCCATTTTCAAGCAGATGTCATTTGTCACCTTCATAAGAACAGTCTCAGTGTTGTGGTCTAAAACATGACTGGAAAAAAGTTGTTGTTCATTTGGAGAAGGATCATAAGCTACTGGTAAACAATTTTTCTTTACCTAAAAACTACAAATTTGAGATGGGTTGTTAATTGTTCAGTACTGTGGAATCAAGACAGCTCTTCTTTAGGAGAGGCTCATAACATAATGTTCCAGATTGAAATGACATGTTAACTATGCAAGTGAATGGAGATAATAAACGTTAGGGCACAGACTTTAGAAATCTTGTGTGGTAACACATCGAGGCAGCATGTAGACGAATTCAGACGGGTGACAATCTCGTGGACAGTTTTGTCATTCAGGCAAAGTCCATGGAGACAAGCAGGTGGCAAACATTTCTGTTCAAAATGCTAATGGGAAATGAGTAAGCAAAGACAACTAAAACCAGGTATACATTTATGTCAATGAATCAACTTTATTTTTAGTTATTTAGTCTGTGAATGGAAGACTGAAACATTTTTGCAATACAGGTGCAGGCCAACATATTGAAAATCTATGCTACCTTGTACATCACTGGTTTGCAGCAAACTGAAAAGCACTCTGTCTCAGTAAAAAAAAAATAGTGTATGGAATATTGGACAAGCCTCCATTCATCTGAGGTGGTCTCTCCCACACACTCACTCAACTATATCATCCACTTATGATGACTCACGCCAACAGGTAGTCATGGGCGATAATAAGCAAATAAGGTGCTTTTGCTGAGTGAGAAACCTCCAGGGATCTCAGTGCTGAGCCGTGGTAAGGTTCAAAATGCTTTATGGGGTGTTTTTGCCTCATCTATTATTTATGGTTTCTTTTGACCAGACAGCCCTTACTTACGTATGTTTTGTTGGTCAAAGAATTCGTAGTGACAGCACTCGCACGGAGGCATTTCTTTACTGAAATAAATTGCCCTGGGATTGCTGCACAAGCCTGGCCTCTAGACAACAACAACACAAGGGTGCATTTTTGACCTGAGTCTATTTGCATTTGAGCTGTAAATCTTGACCTAGGAAAACCAACTGACAATAGAGCTATAACAATGCATCTAAATCTAGTCACTAATGTTTATTCACTTCTGTTTTGATTTATATAGAATGAACAAGTACATCATATGGTTATCGCTTAAGACAATATATAAATATATGAGGTGTACAGGAATCGTTGTAAAAATGAAATTGTGGTCAAGGCTCTAAGAATATTGACAGTGTTCATCCCTACTAGAAGTTATACTAGATTACATCAATAATGGGGGTATTCCATGGAGTGAGCTAAAGCACAAGCCTGTCTTATTTAATTCAGGCTTGTGAAATACAAGTGACTGACGAGAGTTGGCTCTGAGTTGCCATAGTAACAAGCCCCTTATACAAACCTGGTCGGGATCTGGCCAACTGTCAAGATATATATATATTTTTTTACTTTGTCTCCAAGAATGTAAAAAGAAACACTTCGATCAAAAGTTTCAACACGTGCACTCCCCCATCTGTGTTTAATCCATTTGTCTCTGTCTGGATACATTTTTAATACGAGTTTTGAATCGGGTGTTGCCTGAGACGTTCAATGACCACCAGCTGCGTCCTGCTACGCACTGGACACACGTGTGTGAACGCTGCACTCATCAAAAGGGCACAAAAAATATAAAAGCCTATGGCCATCATTTCATTAAAATGATCTTGCATGTGTGGCTGTTGCAGCTTTTCTGCACAGAAACAGACGCTGGTTTTCAGTGGGTTCTGTCTCTCCTTTTTCCTCAGTTTCTCGCTCCCTGTCAAACACAAACCACACATATATGCGCTGATTTGATTGGCTGGTTTTTGTTACATGTAAATAGTTCTGTTACAGCTTTAGGCCTGCTTTTATGCTCAGCAGAATAAGCTCCAAGCATTGGGAAGGGGTCAGTTAACGTCGTTCTCCACATTAACCAGTGTGAAGCACTATGCAGCCAGCCTCTCTACCCGCACAGTGACCAGTAGAAAAAGAGGATCGAATGAGAGAGGAGGGTTCACTGGCACTTTTCCTCTTGCTACTCGGATCAGAATGAACAGAAAAGTTCCATGTCCCAAATCAAACTATTATCCATACATGCTCTGGCTCCTCTAGTCTCCTAGGCTCCTTAGTCAGATCATAAAAAAACATCACACTTTGAGCCCAGCCGAATTAGCTCTGGTTTGACCCAGGCTTATTTCTTTCATGGAATGACTTGAGGCTTAAGCTGGAGATGGAGGTAGTTTTAGCTCAGGATTTCAGGATAAGCCTAGACTTGCTAAGTGACTTTAAAAGGAATACCTCCATAGATCCACAACATTAACAGCAAAAAGATTTTCTTTCAATATTTCAACAACCCTTGTATACGATTTCATACAAATTACCATGTTTTACAGTGTATGCCTATTCTGGGTGTGCTGGTTAACACTGGGCACATGAACGACTCCTTTGTGAGTGGGGCAGACTGTTAAGGTCAAAGGTCATGCTGCTAGCCTGCTTCAGTACCTCCGCAGTCTGCTTGGATATGTGCCAGCTCAATGGTGTCATGTTTGAACAATGTCTCAGCTTTCCCAACTGACTCCTGACACTTGGTTAACACAGTGAATGTAAATTTGAACTGAATAACTGTGGCAAAATGGATACAGCATATCCTTTTTGACTAACTTTCCCATATTGGTTATCAAAGACAAATCACATAAATTAGAGTACTTTTTGAATGGTATCCATAACAGAACTATTTAATTTAAGAAGGAATCTGAGTTTAAAAAGAAAATAAAAACAAATTTTACAGCCAAAAGTCTTAAAGGTTCAAATACAGGCACATTCTCAGCGCTTTATTTATGACCATAGTCCAGCCAGATGTGTGACGCAAACTACAAAAAATATGGAAAAGGACAAAATGGCAAATCCAAAAAGAAAACCTTGCATTTTGCCAGATGTGTCTATTCTAAAGCAAGGTTAATATCTTTCCCTTACACCGGCAATGGGGACCTGCTGTGGCACTGTACAATGTTAGCTATATGACATTGGAAGACATTGTAAGCTAGCTTTTCCATGTGCTTTTCTGTTGTTCTAAGAGCAAGTAAATCAAAGCTATAACCTTTTTCCAAAAAAGTACACATTTATGACAGACTCAAAAGTTCATTTCCACCAGACCTGCAGGGGGTAGTCTGTATTCACTGCATATGAATGTTCTACTGTGGTCATGACATTGTTTTTACGGCCAGAATATCACCATAAAACATCTGGAAGTCATTGGTTTTGCTAATCCTGGCGCATTGTGAACAGGTGTATGTCTGCAACCGTGACCTTTTATGTTTTTTTACCTGACCTCTGACCTTTTGTCATGGTTGGAGGCTCCTTGAACTCAGTGGCACTGCTGGACATAGATTACAGAGTCTGAACAGCAAAGGTCGGGTTACCACTGGCTCTACACTTCAAGGCTTCTTCATATCAGCTAAAGATCTTCAAAGACTATTCTTTATTGTCTGTCAAAAGATTTTTTTTTTTATCTCCAACCATGGATAGAACATCTCATCAACAGCACAGCAGCCATTATTTTTATTTTATTTTATTTATTTTTTTTTACATCAAACTGGTAAGTGTTACCTTCAGCTTGTCTTACATTGTTGTTAATAATAATAATAATAATAATAATATTTTAATCTGCATTTCCGATTAGCTTCCACTTTCTTCCTATATGTGAATGACCATGGCAAGAATTTTTTGACAACCAATGACTGCATGGGAGGCCTTGTCTTGATAATACACCATCTGTGTTTAACCTCCAATTTAGTTTTCGAATCTCTTTTCTGAGCGTATGTGCGAACATGAGGGATGGCCTACAAGTTTGTTTAGCTGCACCACAACTATCTCCAAACTCTCCAGAGATGTCTGAAGAATAACAAACACTTCCTGTTTATCCTTGCATCCAGTCAGGACAGTCTGTTCTCAGCTGCCATTCATTCCTACGCAAATCTTTGGATATTACAATGTTATCAAGAAAACATATTTCAAAACTAAATAGGTTCCATACATTTGCATTAGCAAAGATTTGTAGTTTTTAACCTGTGACCTATGGCTATTTCTCAAATACACGTGCCTTGTGCTCCAGCCACAATGGGAGTTTGTCAGCAGCTCTGATGGGGTGGGAAGAGTCACCCATGTTATTGCAGTGAATTATTAGCCCCCTTAGTAAAGAGGCCTTCTGCCCTCTCCAAGTCCCCCAGCTGAGAAGGGGCTGCCTGTGCTACTCTGCAGTGACTAACTGCTGTACAGTCACATGGCCAGTGCTGTTGTTTGCATGCTATTAAAACATGTACATTGAAGAGAATGGGTATTTGCTCTGAAAAAATTTATCCAAACATATTCTATGGGCATTATGTTCAAGCTGATAAGTTCATATTGATCAACTCTCAATATTTTTTCAAACAAAAAAAATTGTATTTGGCTCATTGTATTTTTTCATAGACATAAACAGGAGGCTCCTGATACGTACAAACATAACAAACTCTGTCAGCAAAAGCATGTGGTTTGGAGTAGATGATTGGCTGTAGATCTCTTGAGTAAAAACCCAGCAAGCATATAATTGACGATTAGACATGACTGAATCTTGATTAAAATTGGATTAATTGCCCAGCCCCATCTCAACATATCTTCAAAAGTTGGCAAGTGTACTTGCAGGACATTAAAAAAGAAAGCAAGGCCCTATAGCCGAAGAACATACTGTTATGACCCAGCTCAGCTAGGGATAGGGGAATAACAAAATTGTAAAGCTAAAGTTATAATTTATTAAAAAGGAATGTTAAAGTAAAAAATAACAAAAGGAGGCTCTTAACAGAGTAGTTCAATATACAATTTAAAACAAAATTATATAAACCAGTGTTAGAACTAGTCGAACAACAAGTGCCTCGATTTACAAAGTCACAACAATCACACAGAGACACAGACCAAAAGCGGCATCCTGTTCACTGGAGGAGAGATCTGTAGGTTTAAAGCTTGCATACAGAAGCAGGGACCAGAAGGAGGGAAGACACATACGGCTGTAGGAACAGCTGGAGGCCTGGGGCCGTAACACATGCAAATATTTTTTTCTAAGGTGAAAAGTAAAATGTCAAGTTGACATAAAATAGAACCCTGAAAACGCAAGCAAATCATAATAAAGAAAGACAAATATTGTCAATAAGCCATATGGCACAACTTTCACTTCAAGTGTACATAGTATTTGCACCATGCTGTGTGATGTCAACAGGGAGCCGGGTGATGCTAAGAAGGCTCATTGTGTGTCAATTACCATGAGAGGGCAAAATGACGGTGCTGATTGAAGCCACCTGAGCCCCGGCAGAGCTCCTCCTGTAGAGGCACAACAGTGGCTAAGAAATCAACAGGACCAAGAATTTAGTCGACTAAACCATGCACTGTACATTGCTTAGTCAACTAAAAAGGGGTGATGTGTTGCAGGCAAAAGCCCTCCAAAGTATTAAGTATCTCTATGATCTGACCGTGTATCTGTCCAGAAGTGCACTGACAGTAAAATAAGATGACAGGAGTTCACACAAAGATTTATTCATAAAACTACTAATAAAGAGTATATTTTTCTTAGTAAAAGGCAGACAAAGCTAAGGATTCACTCCTAAATCTCAAACTAATACACGTGATGCTTCCTAATTTCTGCTGTGGTCCATATAATCCCAATAATGCAATTTGACTAATACATTTTTTTCACCAAAAAACTCAATCAACCAACTAACCAACTCAACCACT